>NW_003314326.1:128944-413631 GCF_000143415.4 Selaginella moellendorffii | reverse complement strand
TTTCAATGCATTTGTAGAGGACTTGGTGGAGCACGAAGATGTCCAAACCAGTGTGCTCCATGTCCACGACTTAAGGCCGCTTAAGCGCATCAAGACAGCTGAGGAAAGAGCTAGCATTGAGACTTCTCACTCAACTCTTTAAAAAACTGCTCGTGCACAAATTATGATACAAACAATTTATCTTTAATTAGGTAGGCATAATTTATGATTATTTGTCTTTGTATCCCATGTAGGAATATTTGGAGATTTTAAAGAATATATTACTATATTACAATCATCTTGAACTTTAAGTATAGAGTCATTATAGCAATCGGACTTTAAACGTTGTAGACAATATTTATTAATCATAAACCATTCTATCTTCTCATTTGATAATAAAATCAGATTTCCATCGTTTTGTATTCTAAGTTTACAAAATAAAACCCTGTTTCTTCCTCATTCAGAATCCCAAATTTTATTTACTCCTGAAAATAAAACTAGGTTGCAATCACTTTGTAAATATAATATGTTTCGGTGGTTTGGAGACATTAAGAAATAAGTAGAAAATAAGGTATTAAAAGGTTTTCTACTTATTAAACTGCTGAAAAATATATTACATGTGGAGAATGAGTTTGTATTATAGTTTCTTTTGTAGAATTGCTCAGGTTCAGATTGACCATCTAAACTATAATAAATAGTGTATGTTCGTGCTTTAAAAATAGCCCATTCTGCAGCTTTTGCAATTAAAATACTTTTACTTCCTTTTAAAATACTATTAAAACCTTTATATACATTTTCTGGTTTAGCTGTACTATATGCACCACATGTTCATATTATTTTAATAATTGCCACTCCTCTTGACAGAAGAACGTAATCTATATTATACCATTCTGGTAGGTATCTTTCTAAATTTGTATGAGTTATTTTTCCTATTAAATTTGAAAAACCTATCCAAATTAAATTCATATCATGAGAATTTATTTCATTCTCTTTTCCAAAATCAGCTTCCATATAACTACAACTTAGACTTTGAAGACGAAAAAATAATAAAACTAATAGGATTAAGTAATATAAAGCCATAATAACATATATAATAAGAATATAGTAGAACAATTTTAATATTAGGTTATATACCTGTATTATTATACAGAAGTATGACATATGTCAAATAGAAGAGAAATAACTTTTAATGTTTTAGAATATACTTAACTTATTAACAAATTTTAAACCCTAAATTGGCAATAGTATCTTTGGATGTGTCGGACTTTGACACATGGAGCACTTGAATTAAATACAAAGTCAATATGGCTTTGAAGCCATTATTAGTAGTTTTAGCAAGTACCCCAAGTTAGTGAGATTCCTTAAAGTGGTTAAATATATGGTTAAGTGACTAAAAATCTAATCACTTACACCAGAGTAATTTAATCTTTCTACTTTTAGTAATCCTACTTCTACAATATCATTTCAATTATTTTATAATAAAAATAAATTATAAACCAATTGGCCATATGGCTATATAGCTATATAGTTGGTCAAAACCAAAATGTTTTAGTGAGAAGAGATCCATGGTTAGACTTAATCATTCTAAATAGAATTTGGTCAACTAATCAATTTCTCTATCATACCTCAATTTTAATGGCTTTCATACCCTTCAAGAGGTATTTAAAATTTAATAGAATAATAAATTTTAATTAACCCTTTTTAAAGAAATATTGTAATGAAAAGAAACTTTCAAAAGAAAAGTATTAATATAAACTTCTATGTTTTTTTATAGGTTTTAATTATAGAAACATAAATATAGGGTTAAACTCTCATTTGGGTTAGGTTCAGATAACACTAATAGCAAGGAATAATCAACTCTAGATAATTTTATTTTTATTTCAACTAATAGTTCTTCTAAGGCATTATACCAAATTTAAAAGAGTGGGGGTAATGCTTTAGCAGTTCAAGGAGCATTAACAATTCATTTATCCTTTGATTCTTAGAGTTAAGATGTTATGATCTGGTGCAAAAAGACAGAGATAGCCACCCTAGACTATGTTATACCACCTTTTGAGATTCCTCACCACCCAACCACCCCCGAGCTACCTCAAAAGCTCCACTATGCCGCCACTCCACTGTGAGCCCTAGGGTAGGTTAAGTCCTTTACCTTAACATGTTTTAATATACCCTTGAGCCTCCCTTTGACTGAAGTTGACCACGTGGTCAAAGTTGGCACCTAACAATTCTTCCCCCCCAACAAAGTCCTTGTCCTAAGGACGAGTTATACCGATGATCACCTTTTATGGGGAACCCTACTCAAGCTCTTGGTCCATCTTCAACAGCCGTATACATCAAGGAGGCATTGGGCCTGTCACTCTGAGATAGTACACCTTTTAACTAGCTGACATAAAATACCAGATGAATTTTCACCCCAGCTGGCAGCCACACTCGATAAGCTACTTTACCAATGCACTCCAACATTTCATATAGACCAGCATATCAATGGGAAAGTTTATCACTCTTCCTTATCCATAAAGGCACCAAGGTGTTCTGCTGCTCACTTGACAGAAAAATTATTCGCACGAAGATGAGATCACCCACCTTATATTCCTGGAATTGGCGATACTCATTAGAAAACTTCTCCGCTCTATCCTAAGCTGCCTGCAAATTCTGTTTGCACATGTAGTGCATGTGATTATAGGATGAGATTTGGATATACTGTTACCGTAAATCCTTAGAACCTTGGGGGATAAATGGGGATAAAATAACCACTAAAGGCTCTCTTATTAAACAATTGCCCTTTTTCCAGTTGGCTTAAGGGGAGAGAGATAAAGTGCGCTATAGTTGGTATCGGAGCAAATGGCATGGGTTCAATTCTCATTGATTAGTGGCTACTTAAAATATAATATACCCTTGAGCAAGGCATATTCCTACCCCTAAATTTGAAAATTGTATGTATTGGGCATCCATGTATGGCATCCATTCCTCTTCAGGAGTATCCCAGACGAAGGTATCCACTGTGGGACTAGCTGGTCTACACAATGGAAGGATTGGTAAATTGAGTGCAAAAATGAAGGTACTGGTTCCCCTTGGCTCAGTAGGGGTTGTTAGTTAATAGTCAATGAAGACATTGACATCTCTAAAGGGGGGATGAGTGTAGCGCATGTGATCATGGGATGAGATTTAAATATACTATCACTGTAGATCCTTGGAACCTTAGGGGATAAATGGGGATAAAATAGCCATTAAAGGCTCTCTCATCAAGCAATTGCCCCTTTTCCAATTGGCTTTAAACTAATGGAAGGATTGGTAGATTGAGTGCGAAAATGGAGGTATTGGTTCCCCTTGGCTCAATAGGGGTTGTTAGTTAATAGTCAATGAGGACATTGACATCTTTAAAGGGGGGGTGAGTGTAGCGCATGTGATCATGGGATGAGATTTAGATATACTATCACCGTAGATCCTTGGAACCTTAGGGAATAAATGGGGATAAAATAGCCATTAAGGGCTCTCTCATCAAGCAATTGCCCCTTTTCCAATTGGCTTTGAACCAATGGAAGGATTGGTAGATTGAGTGCGAAAATGGAGGTACTGGTTCCCCTTGGCTCAGTAGGGGTTGTTAGTTAATAGTCAATGAGGACATTGACATCTCTAAAGGGGGGGTGAATGTAGCGCATGTGATCATAGGATGAGATTTAAATATATTATCACCGTAGATCTTTAGAACCTTAGGGGATAAATGGGGATAAAATAGCCATTAAGGGCTCTCCCATCAAGCAATTGCCCTTTTTCCAATTGGCTTAAGGGGAGAGAAATAAGGTGCGCTACAGCACACCACTAGAATCTCATCCAGTTCTGTGGCCAAATGAGTTACCTTGGAATTAAGTTTATCTTGAACGTCCTTACTCAAATGTAATCCCAATTCCACCGCTATTCGGGGATGCCTTCCAAACATGGCAAAGTAAGGACTTAGTTTGGTTGCAAAAGTCCCCCTGACTTCTCCCATGGCACCTTAACCTGCTGACAAAGCTCACATGATTTACAATACTTGAGGATATTAGCCTTCATATTCCTCCAATAAAAATTGCACTTAATCAACTCATATATCTTCTTTCCCCCAAAATGACCAGCCTTTAGATGATCATGATAGTGGAATAAAACTTGAGTAATTAACGCATCCACCCGTGGCAAATATACATGGCCAGAAAATCCCATCCACCAATGAGAAAGGGCTTCTATCTAGTTTTGCAAAGAGGCCACCTTAGCATCCTGAGCTTGAGCACGCTCAAGCAACTGTCCAAACTCACTGACCACCTTATTCAAATAATGACAAAATCATGTTTGTAATGTCGTTACATGACGAACATGAAATAAAGCATCTGCCACCACATTTGATTTTCCTGGACGATGCTCAATAGGAAAATCCCCAAACTCCATGAGTTTGACCATCTAACAAGCTTGCTTAATATTCAACTCCTTCTGTGTGAAAAGATACACAAGTGGTTTGTGATCTGTCAACACCACGAACACTGCATCATAAAGATAGTGCCACCACGTCTGCAAAGCATGAACAATAAAGAATAACTCTCGCTCATATGTGGAATAACGTTGTTTTGCAAAATTCAAAGTTCAACTTTCATATGCAATAGGCTCTCCCTCTTGCATGAGAACTCCTCCCAGTGCATAACCACTCACATCACATGTCACCTCGTAAGGTTTTGATGGATCAGCAATGCGAAGCACTAGAGTCTTGCTCAACAATCATTTTGGTGCCATAAAACACTCCTTTTGTGGCTTCTTCCACTCGAATGGTACGTTTTTGCGTAGCAATTGCATCAAAGGAATAGCCACCTCTACAAACTTATGCTAAAAACATCAGTAGTAACTAGCCATACCAAGAAAACTGCACAACTCGGCCACTATATTTGGTGTAGATCAGTTTTCCACCATAGCCACCTTCCTTGGATTTGTCTTGACACCCTTAGATGTCACAATATGGCCAAAATATTCCACCTCCGACTTTGTAAACTCACATTTGCTCTTCTTCACATAAAGTTTGTTGTCTCGGAGTAAGAAAAGAACCTTGCGCAAATGCACCTTATGCTCTTTCATGTTCTTGTTGAAAACAAGAATATTGTCCAAAGAAATCTCCACAAACTCATGAAGATAATGCCCAAATATGTCTGTTATCAACCGAGTAAATGTGGCTAGTGCATTTGTTAAACCAAATAGCATAACTGTAAACTCAAAATGTCCGAAGCTGATGTTGAATGCCATCTTAGAGATAGATGCATCATCCATTGCAATTTGATGATATCCACTCCTCAAATCAATCTTGGTAAACACTCGTGCTTCACTAAGCTTGTCTAGGATATCATCCACACATAGCATCGGCATTTTATCCTTCACTGTCTTTTTTGTTCAAGGCACAATAGTCAATACACATTCGTATTGAACCATCCTTCTTCTTCACAAGCAAGACCAGAGCACCAAACGGAGACTTACTTAGTTGAATAAATCAAAACTCAAGTAACTCTTTGACTTGTCATTGAACTTTTTGCTCCTCCGCATAACTTAATTGAAATGGACGCATATAAATTGGCCGTGTCCCCAGCTCCAATGTAATCCCATTGTAAGCAACTAAAGAGAACAACTTAAGAGATGATCCATGAGGTTCAAATATAAAGGGAAAGGGCCCATGAATAAGAGTGCACCCCCTTTTTCAATTGGTTAAGGGTCTTGGGATATTTGGGGTTAAGCATCCTTGGGTTTGAATAGTATTGGGTTGGGTGACCTCCCGAGAAGTCTAAATTTAGAAGCTTACACCCATGCTACACACCTCATAATGGAGGAAAAACATTAGAAAACTTGTCCCGAAAAGTCTAAATTCAAAAGCTTACACCCATGCTACACACCTCATAATGGAGGAAAAACATTAGAAAACTTGTCAAGTACATCCTGTACTACTGCTTCTCCCTCACATATGTCTTAGTTCCCCAAGTTACGAACAAATAGCAAGTAACTCGAAAGTGCTTTTCCATTACGACAAGCCCACTTCAAAGATGTAGCAGAGAGTATAACAACTGGTGGTTGAACTCCTTCTTCAAACCACACATCTTTAACGCCACTATACTCTAGCAAGACACGCTTAATACTCCACTTTATCTTTGGATCCACCTTCATCAACTATGGCATCCCAAGAATGAGATCCACACAATGGATATTCGCGAGATAAAAAGTCTTTACAAGTGTGGTTTTGCCAACTAACACTTCCAGCCCCTCGACACAAACATCGAAATGTTAAGTAGAGGTAGCTACACCTTCTATCGTGTATGGAAGAACTCTTCAAGTGATCAAGCCATGCTCCACAACAAACTTTGCCAAAACAAAGTTGTTATCGCTCCCACTATTCAATAAAATCCACATTGGATTGCCATAGAACACGCCCTCTAGCATTAAAGTTGATTCACAAGTATTTTCGAGTTCCATCTTGTTCCACACACAGTTGAGCTGACAAGCAACGATTGAAAGTTTCTTCCTCCAATCAAAATGGTCGTTCTTGTCATCCTCACACTGCAAAGTTTACAACTTTTTAATATCTAACTTACTGTGAGTAGAAGATTGGCCATTCTTCTTGTCCTGTTGTTTATTCTTCAATTGTGAATAATCAACCTTGTAGTGTCCAAGTTAAACTATTTAAAAAACTCACTATACAAAGATCATTATAGAAGGGATAAAAAAGCTAGTGAGTCTTCAAATTTATACTTTTGAGTATGCTGAAAAAATCTTCTTCTTAACTTTTTTAGAAAGATTGTTCACTATAATACAATTGCTACTAGTGGAGTTGGAATTTGTGTGATTGTAGAAGTTGAGAGAGAATAAAAGAGGAACAAAAGAACATATAAGAAAGTTGTTCAAAAGCTATTTAATCTCTATCACCTAAGTTAGTATTATTTAAACCCAAGGATCCTTAATCTTTGTCCTAAGCTAGTACTATTTAAATCTATCTTAATACCCATAACCAGTTAGAAAGAAGGGGTGCATTCTTATTTATGGGATTTCTAGATGAAGAAAATAAAAAACTTAATGTACAAGAAAGTATTACTGTTTATAAAACCATTTATCAATATAAATATGTACAAATATAAATATCTATTTTAAAAAACAAAAAAGTTTTAAAAATTCCACTCTATTCATTAAAACATGGATTCCAAAGAGTTATATATATGATCTTTTAGTTTTCTAATTTATTTTTTAAATTATTTGATTATATTGTTATTTTCTTGATATTAATTATAATTATAAAATCAAATTAAAGTAAATAAATTTCCAAATAACTAGCAGTAAATTTTAATGATGAGAAAAACACTAAAACCAAGGTTTCTTGTCACAATCTATCGCTAAAGTGCTTATATTTTGCCCTAATCCAACAAATATTAATGATAATTTAAAATTTAGGAATATCTCATTAAATTTAATTTAGATATAACAAATATTGATTTACTAAATTTTCATGTTAAAAATGTAAATTATTATATATTATTTAATCTTATACATTTTATTTTTCTTAGAAGTCCTTTCTAATTTTAAAATAAGCATATAAATCTAGAAATTAAACAGTGTTTCTAATTAAAGTAATTACTCATTTTTTAATTGGTTTACTTTTTAGACACTTATCTCACAGATAGGAAAACTTTGTTTTTTGACTCTTAAGTAGATGTGAAGAAATCTCCTCAAAACGCATAAGCTTGTCCAGGAAAACAAGATTAACAACTGCTTTGGAAGAACAGTGGTGATGAACTCTTGCAGACCAGTAATAATAGCTCGCTAAATCGCATAGTTTACCACCAGATTCCATCAAATAGTCGCTCGTCTCTAAGAGAAATAAACGTATTCGTACGAACTACTTCTTCTCTAAGTTGCTTGACAAGTGATCCACCCTTGGAAAGAGGGTCACTTGTACTGCTCCAAGTCGCGGCTGGACGAGTGAGCATGGATGAGTATCGCAGGTTTGATGGGTAAGTTGTTTTAAGTATAAAACTCATCTGTCTCGAGGAAGAAAGACGTAGGGAAAATGCTCAGTGGATTGAAGCGGCAGCGAGGCAAGCATTAATACTTTTCGTGTCTCTGACTGCAATTCTTTCTATCTCAGGAAATCCTTGAAGCTCGCTTCGAGGATCTAAACGAGCAGCCAGAAGAAAGAACGCAGGAAGCAATAAGACACTATTGAGCCCCCGTCCTCGTTGAGTTTCTTGGCATGGCTTGGATTGTAATAGAAGAACGACTGCTATGACCATATAGATTTACCAGAAATCTCCACAAGAGCACGATCCATTCTCGAACTTGTGAAACCGGTACGAGTCCCGGACGACAATTGACCGTCCCGTGACCTTGGAGATGAACTTGGTGGCACTGTGGCAATCGAGGCACACGCGGAGGTTCTTCCTGATCCACAGTGGCACTCCCGGCGACGTGCTGATCAATCCAAACGCGATAGCGAGCTTCTCGCTGTGGTGCCACACAAGCTCGCTCTTGCCCGCCTCACTCACTGCATGGAACACGTCGTGCGTGTCGGGAACGTAGCCGGACTCGCGCATTTGAGACGTGAGCCTCTGCAGCTCCGCGCGGATCTCGTGGATTCGAGGGTGGGATTCGTCACCGGATGTGAAGCTGTGCATCTCGCTGTTGACGATGATGAGGCTGATCCCGGGCTGCTTGCTCAAGCCGCTAGAAACCATCTTCTTCCTCACGGCTGCTGCGTCCTCTGTTCTCCCCGCGATTCCAAGCATGTTTCTCAGCGATACGTGAGAAGCAGCGTTCAGTCCAGGGGTCCTTCTCGCAACTTGGTCAGCTCGATCCAAATCGCCATACATCTTGCAAGCGCCCAGGAAGCCTCCCCACCCCTCCTCGTCTGGAACAAAAGGCATGGTGTGGAGGAGCTCTTCCACTCGATCGAGGTGTCCTAATCTTCCGAGGATGTCGATCATGCAGAGGTAATGCTGGTTCGTCGCTTGAATCCCAAAATCTCTTAGTGATCGAAAGAACATCCGGCTCTCGTCTAAAAGACCACCGTGACTGCACGCTGTGAGGATCGTCACAAAGCAAACCTCGTCGGGTCTCATTCCTTCCTGTGTCATCGTCTCAAACGTCACCACCGCCTCTCGACAATGCCCGTTTCGAGCATACACCACGATCATCGCAGTCCAAAGCATCACGTCCTTGACATTCTTCAACCTCTCGAAAGTTTCTTTGGCTTTCGACACGAATCCTTGCTGTGCGTACGCCGTGATGATCGCCGTCCATGATAAAATTTGCTGGTTGGGCTTGCTCCGAAGCAAAATCTCCGCCTCTACAAGATGCCCATTCTCGGCATATGCTGCTATCATAGCCGAGCATGACACTTCGTCCTGCTCGGGCATGCGATCAAACGCTAATTTTGCCGAATTGACATCTCTCTGACATGAAAAACCAGTGAGAATCGCCACCCACGAAAGACGATCGCGCCGAGGCATGGCCAAAAACAACTCTTTTGCTCTTGATAAATGCGCCGTTTGGGCATATGCCTGGACTAGTGTTGTGCACGAAATCACGTCTTGCTCGGGCATTCGATCATACGTCATGTTTGCCAGTGCCAAATCTCCAGTCTCGGCATAAGCCTGAAGGATTCCAGTCCAGGAAACAATACCTCTCTCTGGGATGGACTCAAACACCCTCTTGGATTGCTCCACATCTCCCTGCGCTACGTAGGCCGAGAGAATAGAGTTCCAGGTGATGTCGCTGTGCTCAACCATTCCATCAAAGATCGCCCTCGCCTCTAGCGCTTCGCCTCTCTGCGCTAAACTCGAGATCACCACGGTGGAGCTCAGCACCTCGTGTATCGGCATTTTGGCAAACACCATCCTTGCGTCGCTACTCCGCCCGCGCTGGGCATAACCCGAGAGAAGATTGCTCCACGAGAGGATTGTGCGAGCGGGCATGGTGTCGAAGATGGACTTGGCATTCTCGGTTTGTCCACACTGCGCGTAGCCTCCCACCATCGCCGTTTGTGCTCCCTCTTTCTCGGCCGAGGACGATCCATTCAAGCTCGCCTCCAGCTGCTCCAAGCAACCATTCGATCCAAACGCCGAGGCCACAGCGGTCCACGAGATGAAATCGTGCTGCGGCATGAGCAAGAAGACGATCTCTGCCTCGTCCAGATCTCCAGCCATGGCATTTGCCTGGAGAAGAGAAGTCCACGACACCACGCTCTTGCCAAGCTTGTATCGATCAAACACCTTCTTTGCCTTGGTGGGCTGCTCGGACTGGGCATACGCCGCCAGCATCGCGTTGCAAGAGATGGAGTCGCGCTCCGGCATGCTCTTGAAGATCTTCACGGCTCCTTTGAGCTCTCCGGCCTGGATGTACGCACCCATGGCCGAATTCCACGACACCACGCTCGACTCGGGCATTCTCTCTAGGCAATCCATGGCTTCTCCCGCACAGCCCCGGTGGGCGTACGCAGCGATCAAGCTATTCCATGACACCTCGCTCCTTTCAGGCATGGAATCAAAAAGTCTCTTCGATTCTTCCATATGCCCAGTTTGGGCAAATGCTGATATAATTGTGTTCCACGAAACATATGTAGTTTCAGGCATCGCATCAAACATCGCTTTTGAGTCATTCAAACTGCGATTCTGGGCGTAAGCCGACATAGTTGAGTTCCACGACACCACTGTCCGACTAGTCATGCCCTCAAAGATGGCTCTTGCCTCGTCAAGATGCCCGTTTTGGGCATATGCTGCAAGCATACTATTTGAGGAGATACTGTCCGGCTCAGCAATGCCAGAAAAAACCCCGCGAGCATCATCCACGCTCCCGCATTTTCCAAACATGATCACCAGCTGATCGTTCAGGAACTTGGTGTTGCGATGCTCGCTCCTGAGAATCCGGGCATGAAGCCGCCTTGCCTCGGCGAGGTTTTTCGAGCTCCCGCAGGATCGCACCAACCTGGTCAGCTGTCTCAGCTGCCACAATGCTCGCGAGCTCTCACCATTCATGGAAATCGTGTATACCTTTCCATCAACTAGAATCGGGAAGGTCGCTATTCAGCACTTCATCAATTTCATCATTGAGCCTCATCCTTTTCCTGAGATCCTCCTGCGTCATCTTCAACACCGAGTCGCCAAGGATCACCCTTGGAAGACCATTGAAGAACTGGCGTACCCCAGCGTCGTACCCGTAGAATTTTGCCCATCCGGTCCAAGCAGCCAGCTTCCGGTTTAGAGAGTGAGGAGCTCCTCCTGTGCGTCAACTCTTGCTGATGAGCGAATGTTCCCAGTTAGGAAGGAGGGGTGGATTGCCCACCTCAACAATCGTGGGGTGAGGTTGGGGATTCCTTGCGGCCTGGTAGAGGGACGCTGCCCATGAAGGTGAGGAGGATCATGGGGCGGACAAGCGTGGCGACCTTCTTGGGTCGGAGGAATCGGCGTGAGAGAGCGTGGGCCATCTGGGAGACACAGGCTGTGATGGTCCAGCGACGGTGTTGAAGCTGGAGTACTTTGGATTGGTGGCCATCATTGCTCTTGCTCTCTCTGGAGACCCACACATGTTTCTACTATACTTCACATTTATCTTTCCTCTTATTTTCCTTTTTAAAGAACACTGTAATTTTGGATATATTTATTTTTTACTATTTAACAATTGAAATTTATTTAAATTAATCTTGTGTTTATATGTTAAAAATTTATAAATGATATAATGGACTACATATAAATATTAAATGTCATGATTTTCTACTGATCTCCTGCCACTAAGAAGAATATTTAAAAGGACTTATTGACTCTAACTGATAACTTTTAATATTTATAGTCATATTCACAATACTTAACAAGAATAATTAAGTTTCACACCAAATTTTCCTATATCTCATAGTAGCATCAATAAGAACACTAGGTTGAAAGTTCTCTTTAACTATTTTTTCCTACCTAGAGATCTTGCGATAAAAAATGTTGCTCCTTCTCTTTACTGCCATTAGCTCCTCCTTGCTCCTCTAGAACTGTTGGTTTTGGATCAACCGTGTGAGCCTACAATCACTACATCACTGCCATCCACCTTGCTAGCAAACTCCACATCATCAATTTGCCATCCTTCTCATTGAAAATAGACCTAAATCCTGGGAGAATTCCAGCACAAACCCATTTTCTCCTGTGGCTGAACTGGCCCAACACACAATAAGAAATATTTTAAAGAATATATTTTCTCTTTGGAGAACAAAAGAAATGTCATGTTATTCTTTAAGACTATGCATAATATAGCCATTTGGGTGATAAAATTTTGCCTTTACTTCATAGTATTCAAATATGACATGATGTGTTGTGCTTTAGTTTTAAACACTAACAATCAAGACCACAAGTGATTGAGTAGCAAAGATCTGAAATTTATCATAAAAAATTCAGTTACCCGGTTTTAGAATAGTATTTTTTATTAAAAAGAATTATAAGTATAATCAGGAAAAAACATACTTACAAAATATTAAAACCTTAATGAAATACTCCATAAATTAATTTAGCTAACATTTTAAATAGAGACTAAATGTACTAAGTTGTGGCAAAATTCAAAACCAGAAAGAAAAGGAGATATTTTTCAGTTGATAACTAAAATATAAGCATATACATATGAAATATAAAAAAACTAAGTTTTAAAATTAAGATGGGAAGATTTTACCAATAATAGCCATGGCATGCCAAAGCTATGGACGCCCACATACCCACAACTTTGCCAAGGGTTCTTTGATTCTTCAATCTGGGTTTGAGGGTGTAAGCTATGGAACTATGATTCAGGTAGAGAATGTGCTGCAACATCCAGCTCTAGCAGCTACAATGCATGCATTAAAGTGCATGGATATGCTACCAATTTCTTTATCCACACACCACCTTTCTATAATTTTCTTTTGTATAAGTCATGCATTTGCATATATGTCTTGTAATGTATTGAGGACTATATAAGTATAGCTGCAGCAATAAGGAGGGCATTATTCATTTCTATCATATGTTTTTATTTATATTTTGTTAATGAAAGTATGTCTTGAGCATGCCTGCTGGGTCGTGGAAGTCTTTGATCCATTGCCTCCATTGGCATCATAATCCTTTGAAATCCTCAAGAAAAACAAATACTGATCATATTCCCACTTTAGTAATGTGGAAAAGAGTGAAAGCATTAGGCCTCACAAAAGATAAGCTATTCAGCCCTGCACAATTCTTGGAAAGCTTGGAGAGAGGAGAGATCAATCCTCCCTCTAAGTCATAGTGTGCATGCAATGGGAAACCTTTGATATCATAAGGTTTCTCTGGTATAATAACCTAGTAGGCATTTCTACCCTCCAGGGGGAATTCTCCAAGGTAGATCCTATCAATCCCAATTATATAGGAATATTCATAAGTTTGCATAAGCATAATTCAGTTGAGGAAGCTAAACTATGAGATTTAGACCTCATACCAATCTTTGACTTGGAGGAAGGAAGTTGTTATTAAAAGTGAACTTACCAGTCTTTGAACTTGAACTCAGGATCATCATATCTTTTATGCAAGTTATAATAGAGAAAGCATAAATATAAGCTAAATTATAACTTAGCAAAAGGAGTTTAGGGCATGTGAAAGGGCTTGAGTTTGTGATGGATCTATGGAGATCTTAAGTTAAAGAGGTTGGGATAGCCCTCATCTCCCAATAAGTGGTGAACTTAGCATGACAAACTAATTTAACTTTCCTAGTGAATTGTTTTGCAAGATAGGAAGATTTTAGAGTTTTAGTAGCTAGATTTGTGTTTGGAGGATTTATGGGACTGACCCTTACACAAATTAGAAGCAAAAGCTCATACATTTCTGGTACATTCATTTGGGGTGTACGATCATTTGTCTGGTAACCTAGTACCAACCACGACCAAAACAATATCTCCAAACATTTCCTATGTCACCTCCTATAGTTTGGGTGTCTAGGTAGAATCTGTATCATGGAAAATGAGGATTAGTAATGCAATCTCCACTAGCTCTATCTCTCATTTTTATAAAAGTACAAAGCTAAGATTCAAGAATGAAATGACACATGCAAGATTGATGCTCACAAGCCAATGTACTTAGGTACATGTCTGAGCTGCACACCAGAAGTGACTTCCAAAGACTAGAACAAACATGCTCAACCTGATTGCTTTCTATTGTCTCATGAATCTCACTGTCTAGTCTAATCACCGTCATCATGTCTTTTTTTTGAGGGGGTGATTAGATACTAGATCAGTCGATATCACAAGCACTACCTGAGCAGAGTCTGTGAAAGCCCCTTCTGTCGTTGTATTAAGTTCCAGCATTCTGGCCGTAAAGAGTTCCTACAGGCTGGGGGTGAGGAAAGACTCAAAAACCAAATCATTTGTACCAGTTTTTGCGCTGCCAGGAAAGTGGTAGTGAGATTCCTCCCGACCTTAGTAGTTGTTTTGAGCTATACCCAAGCAAACACTTCATTGGCATTACTCATTTTTCTGATGCGTAACGAAGCAACTATTGATCTTGGTGTGGGCGAGGAATGTGCATGGTTGTGCTAGCACACAGCCTTGTAGCAGCCCAACCTTGCTATGCTTTTGGATGCACTCCTGGAGAATGCAGCAGCGACAGATACAAGTGAGAAACCCTAACATTATTTCTCATTGCTTCATACTTTTTGGTGTGAAAAAATACAATGCATGTGGCCATGAAGTCGAATAGCTATAGCTTGCCTAGCCATATAGCATATCTCTCAATGCAAGATTCTATAAGGAATCCAAAGTTTTTTTTTTTACCATGGCATGTCTATTCATATGTTCCATTATCTTATTAATGGGATAATAAAGTTTTTTGTAAACAAGACTTTTTAAAAAAAAACCTTTGTTATCAAACTGTGGGGTCTATCCCATTGTGGGAAAATAGAGTTTGTGTTGTATTTTCTAATTATCAAACAGAAAATAAATCTAATCAATGGTTCACTTGTGCTCTTTGTTCTAAGCATAACCAAGGAACTCATGGTAAGTGATCCTCTCAAATCCAACACTAATACATTGGAGGTGTATAAACTTTTGTTCACTCTCTATTCCTTCTTTGACTAGCCATTTTCTTCTGGCCAAATGATGGATGTAGTGTAGAGTACACTATGTAAGTAATTATGAGAGCATTTTCATTAGATACCAATCATGGAAGAAGAAAATAGAAATTATATATCACTTCTTTCTTACATTGAGCCTCTTGTGTAACTTTTATTTATTCAAGCTTGCATTGGCCTAAAACATTTTGGAGACTGATGGTGGTGTGTTAGTCTCTTGTGATGTCAACCTAGTAGACATTGTCCATCCTGGTGATCAACTACCATCATGTCGTAAGGATGTTAGGGACTTGTACTGTTGGACGGGGATGAACTTGCATATGTTCACCTTAGTCTGGCCATGTGGAATGAACTCCAGATCTGGGTTGGTTAGCTTTTTTGCCATTTCAATAGCAGCTGCTTACATCCATTCTTAGATTTGCAGAAAAGCAGCTATCTAGAGAATCACTTGCAGATTAGCAGTGTGCAGGGACAGGAAGATAGCAAGGTGGTCTGATGACGTCAAGCTTGAGTCAGGCCAATACTTGTCCAAATTATTCAGCATATACCAAAACAACAAGTCAAGCCAAAAAATGCCTCCTTCATATCCTAGCAGTCACAATGGCAATACGGTTGAAGCTGGTTCCATGTACATTGGTCCCCTTCTGATAGATTCTAGCTTTTTGTATTCAAAAAAGCATCCCCATCACATCATCCATGGAAAGCAACTTACTTGAAAACCTCATCTACAATCTTTTGGAATTGGATAGTTGGCTTATAAGTGTAGTTCCCTAACATTACATGTCGGTATAATGCTTCCACTATTTGTTTTGACCACTATACCATATTTGGTTATAGTAAAGCCACCATCTGGATCCAGTCAAATGCGTCTAAAGGGGATCTCCATCCTAAAGGATTTGTAAGTGTCCACAACTTATATGGTTTTGGAAGGCAGTGTAAGGTTGTGTCAAGAACTCATGTGGTGGCAAAAGGGAACTTTCATCCACTCAAATTCTCCAATGGGTCAAACATGATGCAACCATTATCAATTGGGTCTACATTTGCTCCTTCCAAAGTATCCAACTACAATGGGATGAGTCCAATCATGAGCGATGGTGCATTTTGGCTCAAAAACTTGAATCCATCACTCAAGTTGATCTATGGTTCTCTAGATCAATACCCTTTCCATATGAGCCCTTGTATCTTGTGACTCAATTGTACTCTTAGGACCATTGGAGCATTTTCTATGTGGCAAAGCTTGGTTATCACTCACCCAATCGGTAAGGAGTGTCTAGACAAGGCGCTACCAGTCTTTGGTTTCAACTTGCTAGAAGAGGTAGAGGTATCACTTATTCTCGCCAAATGCCTTTTGTTTCAGCACCATAAGAAGCTTGTCTATGATCTTCTTCTTGTATGCAAAGATCTCTCGCAAATGATTCAGTTTTTTTGTAGCTAAGAGTAGTAGGAAGTACAACACAGCTGAGACAGGATCCACAAAATCATCAGTATTTGCATACTCCGTCATCTCAGGTAGCTAGAAATCCTAAAAGAGCCACACATCAGTCCATATCTAGTTCGACGGGAAAGTGGGAGGAAATCGTAAGGTGTTTTGTATTGGCAACTAGGTATCACACCTTCACCTCATGTCCTTGTCACTTGCTCTTACACACATTGAAGATGGCCTTGACCTCGTATTCTTCCTCCTTTTAGATAACTTTAGGTAAAGGTCTTACTTGGTCTTTGCAAAGTGGGCCCTCAAAATATAGTTTAAATAAGTTCACGTGGAACATAGAGTGCATCTTCCCCATCTCCCAAGGAAGTTGGAGGCAGTAAACCACTTTACTAGTTTAAGCCTTAATCTCATAAGGCTCCATGAACCTGCTTAAGAAACTCAATATCAATTCATTTCCAAGAAGATATGCATTTTATTTTTGTGTCAACTTTTGGCTCATCCCACTTGGTAACCTTATGTACTTAATGTTTAGCCACACCTTCTCCCTAGGTTGGAATTTTACATCCTAATGCTTTATATTCACATATTTAGTTTGCCTTTGTTAAGCCCATTTTAAGGAATCCCTTACTAGATTCCAAATGTTGAGTCTTGAAAATTGGTTTACCACCACGAATATCGCATCAAACCCCTCACTTGGGGGGAGTCTCATGATGAAATCCATCATAAAACATTTCCATCAACAATTTGGAATTAGAAGGCTGTGTAACAAGCCCCCACTAGCCTTAGTTACAGCTTTGACCTGCTGACATGTCTTTACATAGTTTTGGACGTCTTTAACCATGTCTGGGCAGTGATACTTTCTTTTGAGTAAGCCCATCGTCTTAGGCACTCCACCATATTCTACAAAATGTCTATCATAACTTTTCTAAGACTAGCTTCCTTAGTTCCTATGTGGAATATACACCCTTGTTTACTTATAATAGATAAGTTTATTGTGTTCTACATAACCTATTTTTTCTTCCATAAGCAACTCACCTCTTTGATGAATATCTTATGCCCACCACATGCCTAAGAAATTTTACCTTTTGTTGAGCAAAGTTATATTAGCTCTCTTTAGTATATAACTTGTATTCCCCTAATTTCTTAAACACCTTCATCAAGTGTTTGGCATGCTCCTCTAGCATCTCACTATAGATTAAGATGTCATTAATATAAAAAACCACAAATTGATCTAGATAGGGTACAAAATATGATAGGTTGTCTTCACAACATCTTCCTCTACTACTCTAATCTAGTAGTATCCTAATGTTAGGTCAATCCTTGAGAAGTATTTCACTTTTCCCAACTTATTGAACAGGTCCTCAATTCTTGGTAAAGGGTACTTGTTCTTCTTTGTATACTTGTTAAACAATCGATAATCTATGCACATATGCATAGATACATCTTTCTTTGTCACAAATAACATCAGTGCCCTATATAATAACTTGCTCAACCTAATATACCTTTTATCCACCAACTCTTCAAATTAGTACTTGAGTTCCTCGAGTTCCTTTTCATTCAACCGATAAGGGGGATGAACCACTGCATTAGCACCCTCGATCAACTCAATTTTATGTTTTATCAGTTGTGCGGAGGGTAACCCAACCAAAAGCTCCTTTTGCATGGTCTTCTCACTAAGAGTAAGCACAAAAATGTTGTATTAGTTCCTTTAGTGAATTGTCCTTTCATGGACAACAGGTTCAAACAGGAGTTTTTGGCCTTACATTGCCCTACCTTTAGATCCTAGGCCTCTACTTTGGATTGTTCTCCTCAGGTATTGGTTAGTACCATCACATTCTTACCTTGTTCATGTAGGGTTATCACAAACTGTTTGAATCAATTTATCCCAAATATTATGTCAAATCTTGCTATGTCTAACACGGTGAAATCTATGTTTACTTTCCATATCCTTACTTCAACTCTTGCTTGTTGAAGTCAAGAAAGAGTTCAAGATGGAGTCTGATATGGATCAAAGAAAGACCCGAGATAGACCCAAGATAAAGTTCGAGATGGACCTAAGATGGAGTCCAAAATGGACCTAAAATGGAATCTAAGATGGACCCAAGATAGAGTCCAAAATGGACCCAAGATGGAGTTTGACATGGACCTGAAATGGAGTTTGAGATGGACCCAAGATCGAGTCTGAGGTCGAGTCCGAGATGGACCTGAGATGGATTCTGAGGTCAAGGCCAAGAAACAAACCGAGACTGAGACTAAGACCAAAACCAAGACCGCAACCAAGACCGAGACCGAGTCTGAGACCAAATCTAAGACCAAGTCCAAGACCAAGTCTGAGTCCAAGTTCAAGACCAAGTCTTAGACCGAGTCCAAGTCCGAGTTTGAGTTCAAGTCCGAGTCCGAATCTAAGTCCAAGTTTGAGTTTGAGTCCGAGTCCGAGTCTGAGTCCGAGTCTAAGTTTAAGTCTAAGTCCGAGGGTAAAAACCCAAAGTGATCATCTCCCAGACCTTGGGGGGTTTAGTGAGCTCCAAAAGTATAGTAGGGGGAGGACTTCAGTAGAGCCAATGGACCCTAAACTAAGATTGAGACCGAAACCGAGTCCAAGTCCGAGTTTGAGTCTGAATCTGAGTCTAAGGGTGAAAACCCAAAGTGATCATCTTCCAGACCATGGGGGGTTTGGTGAGCTAAAAAGTATAGCAGAAAGAGGACTCAAGTGGGGCCAATTTAGCTAGAAAAGGCCAATGTGACCAAGGAAGGTTATACCCATTTGTTAGATGATGATATAATCACTAAGGAGTCCAAGGCTAGAGTGAATATAGATAGACAAATAGGGCAGCTTGGTGAAGTGTTCAAGAGCTGACTCTAACTTTCTGGGGAGATCAAATGGTTAATGCTCCTAATACAAGTGTGAATTGCACTATCAACTTGGATACTTGGCGTGGCTCATCAAAACCTCGCTCTAACCACATGGCTAAAGCACCTAAAGTCAAAAGGTGGGGAGAGTACCCACAAGGCTCGTATAGAGCCAAGGTGTTTCGAAATGTTGTCCCAAAGTCCCAGACTATGGAAAAGAAGAGAAACAATCCTCTTATGTAGTGACCAAGGATGTGATCATGTGGTAGGAAGTCCCAAAGGTCAATAAGATGTAAGGGTTGGGCCTTTGACCTAGTGACAATGTTGGCTGACATGGCTGAGGACTGAAAGGGACTTAGTTTGGACCAAAAAAGGGATGTTAGGGAATGCTAAGGAGTGGTTCTAGGATGACCACTTATGGACAGATATCTTAGTTTTTGAGAGATGGGATTATAGCATGGGTGGTCTAGGACTACTAATGAGACAAGGGTAAATGGACATGGCTTTAACGTAACAAGTTGATATGTTAGTAGTATCTTTAGAGTGTCAATCATGGGATTGGACATATGGAACACTTGGACCAAATACAAAGGTTAAGTGGTATAGATGCCATTCATGGGGCTAGCATATCCTAAGTCAAAAATAGAACTTATAAAGGTGGTGAGCGAGACTCCTCCAAGTGATAAAAGATATGGTTAAATAACTAAAGTAGAATGAAAAATTTAGTCGTTTATATAAACTCTATAGTCTTTGGTTCACCCAACCACTGCACCATTAATTTGGCTTGCCAAACTATGTCTACAACCACAAAATTATTTAAAACACTCATGTCAATAAAAATTTCAACAAAGCTACTTTTGAGCTTCTCGGAGGGCTAATAGATATTACAAATGACTTTTTACCAAAGTTACTTGTGTAATGAGTAATTTTGAGCTAGGGGTTGGATCGTATGGACATAGTGCTAAAAGATGTCTCAGAGCTTCTTCCGCTTGGTAACGAGGCTAAGGCAAGCGATCTAGCCAAGGTAATACACGCCTTCTCTGCACTAATTGGCCAAACTAAAATGGCGAATCCACAAGATCACATACCTCAATTTAAATTTCACCCAACTTAATGGCTATATTAATTCTGGCCTTTTTTATATAGGGACATTCTCTCAAAAAATGTTCCACTTCACCACAATTGAAGCATATATTGTTTCCCACGCTACTACCAAACTTAGCCTTCTTATTAGTAAATTTGTTATTTTTTTGCTTGACTCCCCACATACTTGTTTATTAACCACTAAATCTACCTTAGAGAAAATCTTTTTGAATTTCCCTTTGCCATATATCTTTTTTAATTTGGCTCTTTTGTTAAATGTGGATCCCAACCCCATTGTGTTCCTCTTTCACAGCTTATTATTGAAATGCACCTTAATAGTGTAAGCGACTAAATTTTCCATTCTACTTTAGTCACTTAACCACACCTCCGACCACTTGGAGGAGTCTCATTCACAACCTCCATAAGCCCAACTCAGAACTTGGGGCTTGCTAGCCCTGAGAATGGCATCCATGCCACTCAACCTTAGCACTTGGTCCAAGTGCTCCATGTGTCCGATCCCATGATCGACACCCCAAGGTACCACCGACATATCAGCCCGTTACGCTAAGGCCATGCCCATTTACCTCGGTCACACTGGTGGTCTAACACCACCTACATTCCAATCCCGTCTCTCAAAGACTGGGTCATCCCTCCATGAGTGATCATCCCAGATCCACTCCTTAACATCCTTAGGATGCCTACAGACATGGGGAATAGCCTTCCCCAACATCTCTGTTCTGGTCCCCACCAAGTCCCTTTCTGTCCTTGGCTGTGTTCGCCAACACTGCCACTGGATCGAGGCCCACCGGCCCGACCACTAAGTCCCACTATCCTCTAGGACTTCCTCACTGTGTGACTGTGTCCTTGGTCACTACCCCAGAGGACTGCTCCTCTTCCTTTCCACAATCTAGGCCTTTGGGACAACATTTCGGAACACCGTGGCCTTACGCGAGCCACCTGGGTACTCTCCTCGCCTTCTGCCCTTGGGTGCTCTAGCCATGGGCTTAGAGCGGGTTCCGTTGAGCCACACCAGGTATCCAAGTAGGTAGTGCCACCCACACTTGGACTGGGAGCATCGGCCAGTCGATCTCCCGGGGGAACTAGAGCCGGCTCTTGAACACTTCACCAAGCTACCCCGCTTGTCGGTCCGTGTTCACTCTAGTCTTGGACTTCCCAGTGGGCAACTCATCACCCAACACTGGGTCCAGCCTTCCTGGGCCAAACTGGCCTTTCCTGGCCAAACTGGCTCCACTGCAGTCCTCCCCCTACTATACTTTTGGAGCTCACCAAACCCCCCAGGGTCTGGGAGACGAACGCTTTGGGCTTTCACCCTCTCAGGCTCCGGACTCGGACTCGGACTCGGACTCGGACTCGGACTCGGACTCGGACTCGGACTCGGATTCGGACTCGGACTCGGGCTCGGGCTCGGTCTCGGCCTCGGCCTCGGTCTCGGTCTCGGTCCCGATCTCGGTCTCGGTCTCGGTCTCGGTCCCGGTCTCGACTTCGGACTCCATCTCGGACTCCATCTCGGACTCCATCTCGGACTCCATCTCGGACTCCATCTCGGGTCCATCTCGGGTCCATCTCGGACTCCATCTCGGACTCCATCTCGGGTCCATCTCGGACTCCATCTCGGACTCCATTTCGGGTCCATCTTGGGTCCACCTCGGACTCCATCTCGGACTCCATCTCGGACTCCATCTCGGGTCCATCTCGGACTCCACTTCGGACTCCAACTCGGGTCCATCTCGGGTCCACCTCGGACTCCACTTCAGACTCCATCTCGGACTCCATCTCGGGTCCGTCTCGGACTCCACTTCGGACTCCAACTCGGGTCCATCTTGGACTCCACTTCGGACTCCAACTCGAGTCCATCTCGGACACTCCCACGTGTCATGTGTTGGTCCTTTTGGGTCCCTTTTTGGAGCCTCGCCTTTTGCTCGCTTCGTGCTCGTTCCTCGAGCACTTCGTTGGGAGTTCCACTCCCGCTTTTGACTTTTCAAGTCAGAGCTTTTGGTCCAAACGTGTTACGCTCGTTTGGCTCTCGCTTCGGCCACTACCATGTGGCGCCCTTCCGGCTCCACTTTGGGGCCTAGGGATTTTGTGTCTCACAACTCCACCACCCATAGACGAAGTTCGATGTCCTCATCGAACGGTGAACCATTTTATAAAGTAACACCCGCATGTGTTACCATTTCCATCCTTGGCGCGTAGCCAATATTTGTCAAATGGTGTGACATTGAAGGCTCACCATGCCTTCTCCATATTCGTCAATGGTTGGACATTGAAGGCTCACCATGCCTTTTGCATATCCTCTAAGGAGGGTAGTCTTTCCAACTTAGAGACTGATTGGACCACATATAGTGGTTCTCTCCTTTTATTGGTTTAGTTCTCGCTAAACCTCTTAGAGACCCTTCTCTAAGTCAATCCCACTACTCCTCGAGTAGTCTCAATTTCCATCGATATAACCTTTGCACTTTGGAACTTTGAATTTTGACTTCTTGGAATCAATTTCCTAGGTGTCTCTGACACCTTGCCTTGCACCTTTTGTGCAACTCCACTTCCCATCCTAGGAAGTTCTCTACTCGAGGGCACCATCATCCTCTCTTCTATTTCGTGCCAAAGTTCCAGTTATCATACTTTGTGCTAGGGCTGTTCATGGCCCTATCATTTGGCTACCTTACCGCTCCCTCCCTTGGAGCTTCCACTTTCGCCAAATCGGAGCATTTCGGAATCCCTCCTTGGAAACACACTTCCTTTTCCGCAACTTGTTAGCGTCCAACATATTAGTGTTCCTCGCCTAACTTTGTCACTTGGATTCCTTCCAAGGGATTCCACGGCCCTATCTTGGCCACTCATCTTTTGCTCCTATCCGTTGATTGTTGCACCAAGCAACATCGAATCTCTACCTCCCTCCTTGAAGTATTGTTTCGGTTCCATAGCAAAGACTCTTCTTTGCCAAGTCCGGAGGATGTTCACCCCTAGTACGTCTCTTTAGCATCTTCTGCTATGGGCTCTATCCACAGCCCAACTTCGTGACCCTCCCATGGGTCTTTTATAGAGACTACTTTCCTCGGACTCACTATGCCATCGCATGGACATAGTTTATTTCCCTTAGGTGCTCTTCCCACTTGGTCATCACGACCAAGCCACACCACCTTAAACAGTTCAATTTCAACATTTTGAACCAGGAACTTCATTCCTTAGCCAACCAAGGACCTTGTCCTTATCTGGCCATAAGATCACCTAGTGATCCCACCTTGGCACCTTAACAGAGTTGCCAAGAGGTACTTGGTCTTCTAGACCTCCAAGTTGTTGACTATAACCCCGGGGGCATCCCCCACACTTGGCGGTGCACCCAAGCCAGCCCTTACGGCCAAGGGTTCATAGCAACTGAGATTAGGTGTCCCCATCTCACTCACCACGACTTTGGTGCCACTTGCACCAAAGCGTTCAAGATAGATATGCTGAGCTTTCACACTAAGCAATCTAACCGTGCATCACGACTCCGAGGCATCCCTCGCTTGGCGGTGTGCCCAAACCAGTCTCCCCACTGAGAGTCCATGACCACCAAAATATGAGTGTCCTCATATTCCAAACCATCACCACGCCCTAGTGATTTGGGACTCGAACCCAAGCACTAGAGGGTCGGGACTCGAACCCAACCTCCGTATATGCATCTACGGACGGCATCACACAAGATGCCTGGCGTGACTCCCCACGCCGGTGCACCAACTTATTTTTAAAGCGCGCTACAGATCACAGCTTAGGAACCTAGTTCCTCCACACTGCCAAGTCCTCTCACTTGACATGTCTGTGATCATGCATGGACTCCTCCATGCTCGGCCCCATGGCCCACCCTTTTTGAAGTTATCACCTTCAACTAGGGTATTTGTTCCCCCGACGTGCCAATCTCGCTTGGCAAGTCCTTCGACCACTGTAACATGGTTCCTGCATAAGCGTGAAAGTCCTTGACCATCGACTTTCGTTCAAAGCCCTCTCCTTGAACACTCGGGAACTACTTCCCTAACCTTGATAGCCTTGCCTTATGGCAAGCTTCAAGACCACGCTTCTGCTGCGCCACTCTGATTTCGCGCGTTCCATGAACCATTTACACTTGGCCTTTCTAGGTACTAAGCTACCTAGAATCGTCTTTGGGAACCTTGAAGGAACTCTGTCCCTCAGCTTGCTAAGGCCTCCCTTTTTGCAAGCCTTCCAAATGCCACATAGTCTAACATGGACAATTCCATATTTTAGACTCTCCATGGCATCACGATTGCTAGCGGTAACACCCTCGAGCCCCCACTTGATTCTCCACTCCCAGCTGGCATAACCAACCTTGGTTATGCCTTTTGATTCCTACGGTTCGGTTCTATCCCCTTACTTCTTGCTTTTTGGCTTCACACCTTTCCTTTGGTCATTCTCCTCCAGACTAGGAGGATAACTTTGCACTTTCTATCATGCTTTAGCAAGTATTCTTAGGGATGAACCTACCCAATAGCCTAGGGAGTGGTTCCTCAATCCGGGTATGCTCACCTTATAATCCCACACACTGGGATTACATTGTTGCTTATGGGCCTTTGCATGCCCATCACTAGCCTTGCCAAAATTCCATTTTTGGCTTTGTCCAACTCGGGTAGACAGTCCTCTCCTGTCTCCGTAACCTTGGACATTTGGATAGCACCTTCTATCCATCATTCGCTAGGGACTTAGTCCCTTGGGCTTTATCCATTGCCCTCGCGACATCAAACACCACCTTCTAGTGTTCTAGAGTGTTCGGGTGTCCCAATGATAGCTTTCTTGACAATGAGTATTTCCTTTTATGACATTGACTTACTATATCGCAACACAAGCAACTTATCCCCCGTAAGGGTATATCCAACTTCCCTATGCTATTAAGAAGTCTTGGGTAGCTACCTTCTACCCGTTTAACCAGTTATTTTGCACCTCTTGCTTAGTTGCCTCATAGTTGTCAAGTCCTACAACTCATTGCTTGGTGCTTTCACACCTCCATCATTATCTGGGTCACCACACTCCAACTGCATGCTCTGCAGCTTAGGCTATGCTATTCCCATTTCCATTGGGATTCCTTTGGCAAGGGGTTCTCATGAACCCACCAACATAGCCTCAAGGTATCACACCTTGGCACATTTGGTGTCTCCACACCATCGGCTCCACAAGCCTACCTCTATGACATTTCCCCTTCGTGTCTAAGTCTTTGCCAAGACCAACACCGCTCTTTCTCATGCCAACCATCCGTTAGCACTGCACCATAGAGGTCACACACAACTTTATGTCAAAGTTGTTTTCTTCTGGGAACACCTTTCCCATAACTTTAGCATGGCACATTTTGCCATCGATGAGATACCCTCTGTTCTCATCCTTGGATCCTATGATCCCCCCCCATCCTTTGTGGGGTACAACACACCTCAGTCCAAATGCTTCCATCAGTCCTTTTAGGACCATCCGTTGACTCTACTTGAGTCATCCAGCAGTTTTGGACTTGGTTAATCCACAGACCCGTAAGGTCCTACTTGTGAGGCACTAGCTCACTGGAATACACTTCTTGCATTCCTATCCTACTCAAAAGGACTATTTTCACAAGTGTTACTCCGACACTTGATTTTGTTCTCTGGGGGCAACCTTTGCCCCTTAGGACTACTTGTCCATGTGATGAGAACACCAACTCATCCACTTAATACACCCCCAACTCCTTGGGTTGTTCCAGCATTTATTAGAGGTAGCCCCGGCTACCTTTTCAAGGACTTGAGTCCTCTTCCGTATTTGACCTCCCACGGTCATTACTTCTGGTCTTACATTCATGAGCACCAACCTCAACTATATGAGGAAAATCTTGTGACTCCTTTATTGCTTTTGGAGTCTTTATCTTTCCCGTGATCCCAACTATAGTTGTTTACCACAACTACATTAGCCAGTTTGCTAAGTCAAACGCTCATCTGGATCACATCCTCAACTCTTTGAGGAAAACCATATACTGTTCCCAAGATCCCAAAGTCGTTCCATTATTGGCCCTTTTCTATCCACCACCTCGTCTACAAGTTCACACATGAACTGTAATGGAGAGCCATGTCTTCCCGACTTGCTACTCCTCAAGGATAGGCCCACTCCTCGGACCTTCCGATGCCAACACCAGTGGTGATATACTTGAGCACCAATAAAAGTCGGACTAAGGAACAGCTCCGATACCAAATTGTAAGCGACTAAATTTTCCATTCTACTTTAGTCACTTAACTATACCTCCGACCACTTGGAGGAGTCTCATTCACAACCTCCATAAGCCCAACTCAGAACTTGGGGCTTGCTAGCCCCGAGAATGGCATCCATGCCACTCAACCTTAGCACTTGGTCCAAGTGCTCCACGTGTCCGATCCCATGATCGACACCCCAAGGTACCACCGACATATCGGCCCGTTACGCTAAGGCCATGCCCATTTACCTCGGTCACACTGGTGGTCTAACACCACCTACATTCCAATCCCGTCTCTCAAAGACTGGGTCATCCCTCCATGAGTGATCATCCCAGATCCACTCCTTAACATCCTTAGGATGCCTACAGACATGGGGAATAGCCTTCCCCAACATCTCTGTTCCGGTCCCCACTAAGTCCCTTTCTGTCCTTGGCTGTGTTCACCAACACTGCCACTGGATCGAGGCCCACCGGCCCGACCACTAAGTCCCACTATCCTCTAGGACTTCCTCACTGTGTGACTGTGTCCTTGGTCACTACCCCAGAGGACTGCTCCTCTTCCTTTCCACAATCTAGGCCTTTGGGACAACATTTCGGAACACCGTGGCCTTACGCGAGCCACCTGGGTACTCTCCTCGCCTTCTGCCCTTGGGTGCTCTAGCCATGGGCTTAGAGCGGGTTCCGTTGAGCCACACCAGGTATCCAAGTAGGTAGTGCCACCCACACTTGGACTGGGAGCATCGGCCAGTCGATCTCCCGGGGGAACTAGAGCCGGCTCTTGAACACTTCACCAAGCTACCCCGCTTGTCGGTCCGTGTTCACTCTAGTCTTGGACTTCCCAGTGGGCAGCTCATCACCCAACACTGGGTCCGGCCTTCCTGGGCCAAACTGGCCTTTCCTGGCCAAACTGGCTCCACTGCAGTCCTCCCCCTACTATACTTTTGGAGCTCACCAAACCCCCCAGGGTCTGGGAGACGAACGCTTTGGGCTTTCACCCTCTCAGGCTCCGGACTCGGACTCGGACTCGAACTCGGACTCGGACTCGGACTCGGATTCGGACTCGGACTCGGGCTCGGGCTCGGTCTCGGCCTCGGCCTCGGTCTCGGTCTCGGTCCCGATCTCGGTCTCGGTCTCGGTCTCGGTCCCGGTCTCGGTCTCGACTTCGGACTCCATCTCGGACTCCATCTCGGACTCCACTTCGGACTCCAACTCGGGTCCATCTCGGGTCCACCTCGGACTCCACTTCGGACTCCATCTCGGACTCCAACTCGGGTCCATCTCGGACTCCACTTCGGACTCCAACTCGAGTCCATCTCGGACACTCCCACGTGTCATGTGTTGGTCCTTTTGGGTTCCTTTTTGGAGCCTCGCCTTTTGCTCGCTTCGTGCTCGTTCCTCGAGCACTTCGTTGGGAGTTCCACTCCCGCTTTTGACTTTTCAAGTCAGAGCTTTTGGTCCAAACGTGTTACGCTCGTTTGGCTCTCGCTTCGGCCACTACCATGTGGCACCCTTCCGGCTCCACTTTGGGGCCTAGGGATTTTGTGTCTCACAACTTCCAATCGGTTAAGGGTCTTGGGATAGTTGGAGTTAAGCGTCCTTGGGTTTGAATAGTACTGGGCTGGGTGACCTCCCGGGAAGTCCAAACTTAGGAGCTTACAAATAGCTGCATCTAATATTTTCTTGTAGTTGGTTGAGTTTCAATGCATCAAGTTTGTAAGCCTATTATAAAGCCATAGAATGCATCCATATCACCCATGTTTGTGATAAGGACCCTCTTCACCATAAATGCATTCACATACTTTTGAATGGTTGTTATTTGCTTTAACTTACTTAACTCATCTTTTAGGTGCAGAGTAGCATTTAAAGAAACATAAGTTATGCGGATCCTCACCTTTATCATTTCTTAAGTGGCTATCAATTTTTCGTTGGGCTCTATTGTTTTTCACCAAAACTTAACATTATCTGCCAAATATGGTTTTGCATATGGGACTTTCTTCAAGCTTAGTAACCACAATATTCAAAAATAATCCTCCATATTATAAAATCAATCCTCCATCACTTTATAGTCATTTAGTACTTTGAAGACTAGTGAGGGCTTTGGTTTGTACTTGGGAACTACTTGAAAGATTAATTCCACTTTAGTTTGTTCGACTTTGTTCAATTCCACCTTAGTTCCTACCAAAGGGTCTATGCTGTAAGCTCCTGAGTTTGGACTTCCCGGGAGGTCACCCAACCCAGTACTATTCAAACCCAAGGACGCTTAACCCCAAATATCCCAAGACCCTTGACCGATTGGAAAAGGGGGTGCACTTTTATTCATGGGCCCTTTCCCTCTATATTTGAACCCCTATGGATCGTCTCTCGAATCGTTCCCTTTGGTTACTTACATATGCCTTCTACATTGCTAGCATTTGTAGTGTTTTGCGTTTTCTTCCACTTTTTATCATGCTTTAACTTGCATACAAGGGTCTTTAGCAGGGCATTGGTTTATGCCAATTGTCGTTTTAGAACGTTTAATTGAGCTTTGGATGATCAAACCTCACCACTAAACTCTTATTTAGAAGTTTCTTCATTAGAGTCTTCCTCATGCAAAGATTCCTCATTTATAGTTTCTTGTTCGACCAAAGGCTCTAACTCCAAAGAAGGTTCTATCTTTGCCTTGGTTATTTTATGCCTTATCTTAGCTATCTCCTAGCAATCTACTTATATCCTTCACTAAAACTAAGGAAAAGGCTTCGATACCAAATTGTAAACTATAAATTTCTTTTTTCCAATTTGCCAGCTTACCTCATCTATCCAACCACAACTTCCTTAGCCTTAATTAAATTCCCTCACAAAATTTCTCATTTATTGTACCAGCTTCTACTTGGTCTACTTGGTTTCAACAATTCACTACATAAACAATGGAGTGTTACCTTTCCATCCATAAATTCCTAAATTCTCTCTTAATCCCCCTCTTTGGGTTAAATTGGACTTAAGATTTGACTACACCCCCACAAACACAAGCATCCAAACACACTAAGCCTCCAAGTTTTTAACATCCTTTTATACAATAAGACTTAATTATTAGGCCCTCTAAATCCTAAGCTTTGGATGCATCACTTGCTTTGGGACTCCAAAGGGAAACACTATGACTTAATAACTTAGTATGGGTACTCTTACTCCCCCACTTCCATCCCAAAGGGAAAGCCCAAGCCTCTAGGAAGGAGCAAAGACTAATGAACCGCAAGATACTTAGTGGGGCACTACTTCATATGAGCCAAGAGTACTGTAGTTGGTTTCCCTTTTGCAAGTGGGAGTTGCTCTTAAATGCTTCCTTGGGTGGCTTCTTTAATAGCACCTGAGTCCATGCTCACTCCCACCCAAGGCAACTAGCCCCTAATTTCAACATCAAATCAGTTTAAAAGCATCGTTGGAGAGTTCCTTCAAAATTAATTCTTGGACCTCACTATCCCTATTATACTTTTAGAACCCTCTATAGAAACCCTCCCCCTCTGTGGGACGATTGCTTTCACCTCACAACCTATATTAATATTTGGACTCAGTCTCGAACTCGATCTTGAACTCGATCTTTCTGTGTCTTCCTTAATTAAGTTAAACATTGAATCACTATACAATATGACTGATTGATTTCTTATATGGGGTAATTAAATCTCTTTTTACTAAGATGCCTCTTTTTTGGTTCTTATAAGGAACTAACTCTCCGAAGTGTCGTAAGCTAAAGAATCTTTGAAACCATGACCGGGATGATAAAGAGTTCATCAGATGAAACCAAGTTTAAGATTAAGTTTGAGACTGACTCTGAGACCGAGTTCAAGATCGAGTTTGAGATCCAAGATCAGGTTCGAGACTGAGTTCAAAACTGAGCCCAAGACCGAGTTTGAGGTCGAATCGGAGATTGAGTCCAAAATTGAGTCCGAAACCAAGTCCGAAATTGAGTTCCTCAGATCACATGCCATCAATCTTTTCTAGCATACCAATCTTTAACTTTGAACAAAATTACTATTATTAGTATTAAATAATTTGCTATAGTTGCAACTCAAATGCCATATTAGATTGCTCCAATGTTTGATATAACTTTCATAGAGTATCAAAATCTAACTAGAGCTAAAAAAGAGACCCAAAGAACCCACTAATATAAAAATATTCAAATTGTCAAGAGCTCATAATCAAGAGAAGGGGAAATGATGAAATTACTAATAAAATATTGGAGAAGAAAGATTGAACAATTTATAATTTTATAGGGGCTTTGAAAGCTAATCCAAAAACTTAATCTAAGTATCAATTCATGTTAATTCATTTGTGTGCATAAGAGTTTAAATCTTATAAGTAAAGGTTCGATTCTATTCATAGCTAGTAATGATGAATATACTACTTACTAAATATAGAGAAATAGATATGTGACAAATCATAAATTTTTATTATAGTATTTTAATGAATTGTTTAATAAATGAAGCCTATTTTAAAAATAAAAATTTTTAAAAGTAATTTATGTTCTATTTGACATATGGCTACCTTCTGTATAATGGAAGCAAGTATATAACCTTATACTAAAATTTTATTTACTATATTTTTTGTTATATATTTTTTATGGCTTTATATTACTTGATCCTATCAGTTTTATTATTTCTTTATATTCAAAATTTTAGTTATAGTTATATTGATGCTGATTTTGGAAAAGAAAATGAAATTAGTTCTTTTGATATGGATTTGATTTGGATAGGGTTTAAAAATTTAATAAAGAAAATAACAGATACAGATTTAGAAAGATACCCTCCAGAATGGTATAATATTGATTATGTTCTCCTTTCAAGAGGAATGGCAGTTATTAAAATAATAAGAACATGTGGTGCAGCTAGTACAGCTAAGCCAGAAAATGTATATAAAGGTTTTAATAGTGTTTTACAAGGAAGTAAAAGTATGTTAATTGCAAAAGCTGCAGAATGGGCAATTTTTAAAGCAAGAACATACACAATTTATTATAGTTTAGATGGTCAGTCTGAACCTGAGCAATTCTATAATAGGAACTATAGTATAAACTCATTCTCCACATGTGATATATTTGTCAGCAGTTTAATAAGTAGAAAACCTTTTAATACTTTATTTTCTACAAAATTTTTAATTTCTCCAAACCAGAAAAACATATTATATCTACAAAATGATTGCAACCTAGTTTTGTTTTCAGGAGTAAATAAAATTTGGGATTCTAAATCAGGAAGAAACAGGGTTTTATTCTGTCAACTTTAGAGATTAGCTAATGATCATTATTGTTATTAGGAGTACAAAGTTGGTGACAAAGTTTTCCTTAAATTGTCAAATGCACAATAGTCTTTAAAAGGAGGTGGTAGTGCAATTCAGGGAAATGGTTTCTATTTTTTATTTGGACACAACCATGATGACAGCATTGTGATTTTGTTTCTGCATTAAAATGGAAAGCTCTGCAATACAAAACAATGGAAATCTAATTTTGCTATCAAATAGCAAGATAGAATGGTTTATAATTAATAAATATTGTTTACAAAATTTAAAGTCCGATTGTATTAATGATTCTATACTTAAAGTTCAAGATGATTGTAATTTAGTAATATATTCTTTAAAATCTCCAAATATTCCTACATGGGATACAGAGACAAATAATCATAAATTATGCCTAACTAAATAAATATAAATTGTTTGTATTCGTTAAAAAAAAAACTTGCTGGGAATCCAACATTATAGACATGTATGTTGTGAACAACCAGCTTTATAATAAGAGTAAGTTTTTTAAAGAGTTGAAGGAGGATAATATAATCTTATTTTTTAATTAAAATAGAAAATGTTTAAGGTGGTTTAAAAATCACTATGAAATCTGTTATTTCAATTGCTTATTCTAATAAAATCTTCATGTGTGACATATGAAATGACAACAAAAATATGTGCTTCTTGTCCCATGGGCCATGTTGGAGATTTATCATTGCCATAGTAGCCTCTTCTGGGGAATTCACTTTATGTGAATGATGGCAAACCTTTGCATTCATTGTTTACCCCTAAGTATACTTATGAAAAACTAAAATATACCTCTTAATACCTTTAAGAATATACTTTTAAAAACAAGTAAGGCATATTTACACCCAGACCGCACTGTCCTTGGACTTGGGATAACCAAGTCCTCTACAAATGCATTTGGATTGAGATCCAAAATCCAAACAATTCATATTTTTATCTGAACAATGGACAAACAGCTAGCCTATTGATGGAAGCATGAGCTGCTTCATCTCAAGATAAACCTGCCCCACCTGCATGAAACTAGCACTAGTCTCTTGCTCCAAGCTTCCTTGCCACTTCTGTCACACTCTCATCCAAAGCCTGGTGACTGGAAACATTCATTCGTTGATGATGTCCACGTAGATCTTGATAAGAATATGCTTCTCCTCTTCAAGAATAGTCTTCGTTCGAGAATATTCACGTCATGAAACCAAGTCAGCGCAAATCTCCGTCTTTCTCTTCCACAGCGACGCCCAGAGTGTTGCCCAGCGAGACGTACGAGGAGCAATCCTCGGGGTCTGCCGCCACAGCATCCCGGGCTATCCGGGCGGCACGGCTCACGTCCTTGTGGACCTTGCATGCCGCCAGCAGCATCCCCCACGCCACCTCGTCGGGGATGAACGGCATGGTGGCGATGAGTTCTTCCGCGCTGGACAGCAATCCCGATCGCCCAAGAACATCGATCATGCAGAGGTAGTGCTGGCTCAGAGGCCTCAATCCATGATCCCCCCGCATGGACACGAAGAGCTCCCAGCTCGTCTCCAGCAGCCCGGCGTGGCTGCAAGCCGTGAGAACCGTGACGAAGGCGACCTCGTCCGGGCTGACGCCTTCCACGATCATCCGCCAGAACACCTCCACCACCTGGGAGCAGTAGCCATTGTGCGCAAACGCTGCCATGATCGCCGTGCATGAGATCTCGTCCTGCTGCGGCATTCTCGCGAAGAAACTCTTGGCCGTCTCCACGTCGCCATTGGCGGCGTATCCACCCAGCATGGAGATCCAAGACAGCGCGTCTCGCTCGGGCATCGCCAAGAACAGCTTCTTCGATTCGCTTAGATGCCCGTGGAGCGCATACGCGTAGAGAATGGCGGTCCACGAAACTACGTCCTGCTCGGGCATGCGATCAAACACGCGCCGCGCTCCCAGGAGATTTCCGGCCTCACCATAGCTTTGGATCAAACCAGTCCACGCGACAACGTCTTTCTCGGGCATCCGATCGAATAGTTGCTTCACTTCCTCCACATCTCCTCTTTGAGCATACGCGGCAAGAAGAGCGTTCCAAGAGACCTCGTTTCTCTCTGCCATGGAATCAAACATCTTTCTCGCTTCCACCACGTCTCCGTCCTGTGCGTACGCCGAGACCATCATCGTGCAAGCGAGAACGTTGTGATCGGGCATTCTATCGAAGAGATCTTTTGCTTCTTTCACAGCATGGCCACCTTGAGCATAGCCTGAGAGGAGTCCGGTCCACGAGAGGCTCGTCCGCGTGGTCATTTTGTCAAACACTCTCTTCGCGCTCTCGAGATACCCGCATTGGGCATACGCTCCAATGATCGCGCTCTGAGCGCCCTCGTGACGATCGCGATCGGGCATCTCCTCAAAGATGTCCTTGGCTTGCTGGATCCGGCCACTCGATGCGCACGCCGAGAGGATCGCTGTCCAGGAGACGTAATCGTGCTGCGGCATTCGCGTGAAGATGATCCTGGCCCCATCCAGATCGCTGCTGATGACACTCGCTTGGAGCATCGCTGTCCAAGAGACTATGCTCCTCTCCTGGATCTCGTCGAAGTTCCTTTTGGCCTCCTCCACAAACCCAGCTTGAGCATAAGTGATCAGCATTGCGTTGTAGGAGATCGTGTCCTTCTCGGGCATAGCTCGAAAGATTTCGATGGCTTTCTGCGTGTGTCCTCTCTGAGAAAACGCTGAAAGTAGGGAGTTCCACGACACGATCGTTCGCTTGGGTAGCTTGTAGAAGCAAGCGGTCACACTCTCCAAATGCCCCTTTTGGGAAAATGCAGTAATCATGCTGTTCCAAGAGATTTCGCTGCGACCAGGCATAGCATCAAAGAGAAGTTTGGATTCAGTCACTGACCCAGCCTGACTGTAGGCAGCGATCATGGTGTTCCACGAGACGATCGTCCTGGCAGGCATGGAGTCGAAGATTATCCGTGCTTCCTCTAGATGCCGGATCTGGGCAAATGCAAGAACAATGACGTTCCACGACACCACACTCCTCCTCCCCATGCTGTCGAACGCGAGTTTGGCTCCGTGGATCTGCCCGTTGTGCGCGTACGCAACCATGAGAAGATTGCGCGAGTAGCCATCCGGCGCATCGATGCTCTCGAACACCTCGCGGGCGTCTTCCACACTGCCGCATTTCCCATACATCATCACCAGCTGATCCAGCATCAGCTTGTTGCCGCGATGGGGGCTGGCCAGGATCTGGGCGTGGATCCGCCTGGCCTCTCCCAGATGCCTGGATCGGGCACAAGCCCGGACGAGATCGACGATAGCATCTGGGCATTTCCCCAAAATCATCCATGCCCAGCGATTGTTAGGGTTTCAGGGTTCTTGGCGATGGCGGTGATCAGGGGGAGCGGAAGCGCGGATCGTCCTCTCGATGGAATCCATCGCGACGCGAGGATTGCGATCGGCGCCTTCGCATTTCGTGCGAATCGAACCAGCATTCGCCCTGCCAGGTACCGCAAGAGATTTTTACTGCGATATTAGCAGCAAAGCTCGCTTATCCGTATGTGTGAAGGGATGAGACGCTGGCGCGCTTTAAGAAAAGAAGAGGATCATGTCCATGGCGATGGCTGCCGCCAATCTGGAGCGATCGAGCTTGGTGGCGACCACGGCATTGCTCACGGTACGCGACTCGGTGAGCGCTCCTCGGACATTCCGGCCGCACCAAGATAGGCTCACAATCCGGGAACACTTCGCGCTCTACAAGAAGAATTCGCTGCGAAGAGTGGACAGATGGGTGGGCAGTGACAGTCCAATCTCTGTTCTAGAGAGGATTGTCCAGGGTGCCAGTGACGAGCAGGCATTGCGAGTGGCTCTGGACGAGTATAGGGGACAATTATCTCCAGAGATTGTCGGCAAGGTACTCCAGAGACTGATCGATCCAGGGGCCGCATTGGTGTTCTTCGAATGGGCCGAGACGAGAGATGGCTACCAGCACGAGATCTTTTGCTGCAATTGCCTGCTCAACGTTCTCGTCAAGGCGCACCAGTATAGCCAAGCTCACGATTTGTTTCGGAGTAGAATCGAGGGGCAGTGGGGCGGCGACACGGTCACTTACAGCACTTTGATCAGTGGCTTCATACGAGCAGGGAAGATCTTGCCAGCCTACGAGCTCTTCGACGAGATGAATCGAAAGGGTCTCAAGGCTCACGCTGGAGTACACAAGAGCATCCTCAGGGGTCTGTGCGATGCCGGCCAGTGCTCGGACGCGGTGCTCCACTTTCGGGAGATGAGCAAGACGTGCCCGCCGGACTCGGTGACTTACAACACGATGATCAACGGGCTCAGCAAGTCGGACAGGCTAGATGATGCTATCCGGCTCCTGGAAGAGATGGTGGACAATGGCTTCGCTCCAAACGTTTTCAGCTACAACACCGTGCTGCATGGTTTCTGCAAGGCCAACCGTGTGGAGAATGCTCTCTGGCTGCTGGAGCAAATGGTGACGAGGGGATGTCCTCCGGACGTCGTGAGCTACACCACAGTGATCAATGGTTTGTGCAAGTTGGATCAAGTTGATGAGGCTTGCCGGGTGATGGACAAGATGATCCAAAGAGGATGCCAGCCAAACGTGATAACTTACGGGACGCTGGTGGACGGTTTCTGCCGAGTTGGAGACTTGGATGGTGCCGTGGAGCTCGTCCGGAAGATGACGGAGAGAGGATACAGGCCGAATGCCATCACTTACAACAACATAATGCACGTCTTCTGCCGGAGGAACGACATGGAGCGAGCTCACCAAGTCTTGCAGATGATGATCCAAACCGGCTGTCCTCCCGATGCAATCAACTACAGCACGATCATTTCCGGGTTCTGCAAGGCTGGAAAGCTACGCGAGGCACACGACCTTTTGGAGCAGATGATTCGACGTGGATGTAGGCCGGATGTTGCCTGTCTCAGCACTCTCATCGACGCGCTTTGCAAGGCAGCAGCGATCGACTCGGCGCAGGAGCTTTTGCGTATGAGCATCGGCATGGACTGTGCTCCAGACGTGGTGGCCTACAGCATCTTGATCCACGCACTGTGCAAGGCTAAGAGGCTGCCAGAGGCTGAAAGCTGGCTGGACGTTATGGTGAAGAACCGGTGCTACCCCGACGTGGTGACTTACAACAGTGTCGTGGATGGTCTCTGCAAGTCCAGGCGGATTAACGATGCCTTTCTTCTGTTCGATCGGATGAGAGCAGCAGGCGTGATGCCAGACGTGGTGACTTACAGCATCGTCATTCACAGCTTTTGCAAGGACAATAACCTCGACTCGGCCTTTAAGATGCTGGAGCGGATGAAAGAGGCGAAGTGTGTTCCGGACGTGGTCACGTACAGTGCTCTCATCAATGGTTTGTGCAAGGCCGGGACAGTTGACAAAGCTTTTGACGTTTTCCAGGAGATGCTGGGATGCGGCTGTGCTCCCAATCTGGTGACTTACAACACGCTCATCGATGGCCTCTGCAAAATCAACAAAGTCGAGCAAGCAGCTGAGATGCTGGAGATCATGAGGAAGCAAAGCTGTACACCGGATTCTATCACTTACACTTGTCTTATCAACGGCCTCTGCAATGCATCTCGTTTGGAGGAAGCCTGGCGAGTTCTCAGGGAGATGAAGGACAAAGGTTGTCTACCGGATAGGATGACTTACGGCACGCTTCTAAGAGCTCTGCAGAAGACCAACAATCTGGAGCTAGTGGAGCAACTTCTGAAAGAAATGGAGGCGACAGAAGAGGTAAACAGCCAAACTTTCGTTTGCGTATAGATTTTTATCTGATAGCCATGGCTTTGTGCAGGTCATGTGTTGCTGACATTGCAAACAGGACTTTTAGATCAGGATACGTGCCAGAAGGTTTGACAGGAAACTGAAGATGTTTAAAGAGATCGAAGAACAGGCCTGCTGGTTACTCGTAAAATGGGCGAGGTCTCTCCAAAAGTTGGGACTTTATGTCGATCTGTGCGATCGAGGTCCCAAGTGGAAGACTATAGGGGAAAATGACTTCAAATTTCGGCAAGGTTGATGACATTCTTATTGGAAAAGATACTGGTTATTTATTCAAGGGACAGTGGAACGCTAACGGAGCCAGACTGCACCGATTTGTTATAAGAGGTAATTAGCATTTGTTTTTAAGACTTTTAACTTTTCTGAATAACCATGACTTTGTCCCAGGTGATGTGTTGATGATGGCTATGGCGGTTCCTATGGCCGCCTTGACGAGCCAAACTCGAGTTCTAGATTCCAAAGACCAGCAGGGCCAATTTTCTCCTAGGCCTCACCAGTACAGAGTAACAGCAGTAGCGACGCAAGGTGGTTTTCATCACAAGATTGTAAGGATACTCAACAGCAGGTTTGCTTGGGAGTACGCAGAGACGGCACTGGAGAGATTCACAGGGAAGCTGACGACGACAGTAGTCGGGAAGGTTTTACAGGGCGTTCGGAATGGCGATGCTGCCTTGGGATTCTTCGACTGGGCTACTTCTCAAGAAGGATACAACCACGACACCTATACGTGCAACTGCTTGCTGCAAGCGCTCTTGAGGCTCAAGCGACCCAAGGATGCGCTACAGGTGTACAGGAACAAGCTCTGCTGCTCGCCCAACATGTTCACTTTTACCATTTTGATCCACGGGCTTTGCAGAGCTGGAGATATCGGGACTGCTTACGAGCTCCTCAAAGAGATGCCCAGGCATGGCGTTCCACAAAACGTTATCCTCCACAACGTCGTGATCAAGGGGCTGTGCAGTGCCAGAAAGCTTGACAGTGCTTTGGAGCTGTTCAAAGAGATGGAAGAATCGGGGAGCTGCCCGCCGGACGTGTTCACTTACAGCACAATCGTGGACTCGCTCGTGAAGTCTGGGAAAGTGGACGATGCTTGCCGGCTTGTGGAAGACATGGTTTCGAAAGGATGCTCTCCAAACGTTGTTACTTACAGCTCGCTGCTTCACGGGCTCTGCAAGGCCGGGAAGCTCGACGAAGCGACGGCTCTCTTGCAGAGAATGACTAGAAGTGGCTGCTCTCCCAACATCGTCACTTACAACACGATAATCGACGGTCACTGCAAGCTAGGAAGGATTGACGAGGCGTATCACCTCTTGGAAGAGATGGTGGACGGCGGCTGCCAGCCAAACGTTGTCACTTACACGGTTCTTCTCGACGCATTTTGCAAGTGTGGCAAGGCTGAGGATGCCATCGGCCTGGTGGAGGTGATGGTGGAGAAAGGATACGTGCCAAATCTCTTCACTTACAACTCTCTACTGGACATGTTTTGCAAGAAGGACGAAGTAGAGAGAGCCTGTCAACTTCTAAGCTCGATGATCCAGAAGGGCTGTGTTCCAAACGTGGTGAGCTACAACACAGTCATAGCAGGGCTTTGCAAGGCAACCAAGGTACACGAAGGCGTTCTTCTCCTCGAACAGATGCTTAGCAACAACTGCGTGCCAGACATCGTCACATTCAACACCATCATCGATGCTATGTGCAAGACATACAGGGTCGACATAGCTTACGAGCTCTTCAACTTGATTCAGGAGAGCGGCTGCACGCCAAACTTAGTGACTTACAACTCGCTGGTTCACGGGCTTTGCAAGAGCAGGAGGTTCGACCAGGCCGAATACCTCCTCCGAGAGATGACGAGGAAGCAGGGATGCTCACCGGATATTATCACTTACAACACGGTCATCGATGGTTTGTGCAAATCCAAGCGTGTGGATCGGGCCTACAAGCTGTTTCTCCAGATGCTCAGTGACGGTCTAGCTCCGGACGATGTCACCTACAGCATCGTCATCTCCAGCCTCTGCAAGTGGCGCTTCATGGACGAAGCAAACAACGTCCTGGAGCTCATGCTCAAGAATGGATTCGATCCAGGCGCGATAACTTACGGGACGCTCATCGATGGCTTCTGCAAGACTGGAAACCTGGACAAGGCCTTGGAGATCCTCCAGCTCCTGCTCAGCAAAGGCTCGTATCCGGACGTGGTGACTTTCAGCATCTTCATCGACTGGCTGTCCAAGCGTGGAAGGCTTCGCCAAGCTGGTGAATTGCTGGAGACAATGCTGAGAGCTGGACTGGTTCCCGACACTGTCACGTACAACACACTGCTCAAGGGGTTTTGCGATGCGTCTCTGACAGAAGACGCAGTCGACTTGTTTGAGGTGATGAGACAGTGTGGTTGCGAGCCCGACAACGCAACGTACACCACCCTGGTCGGCCACCTTGTCGACAAAAAGAGCTACAAGGATCTGCTAGCAGAGGTTTCGAAGTCGATGGTGGACACCGGGTTTAAGCTCAACCACGAGCTCAGCTCCAAGCTCGAGGCTTCCGTGAGCGCGAGCTGACTGAGATGAGTATCAGCAGAGCATGAGAGATGGTAAACTCGGCAGGCTTGCAAATCTTCTCCGTCGGCACGGAAACGAGAAGGCCCTTGCTCATGGAAAGCAGCTACATTGCGAGCTTGCCAGGCTTGGATGCGAGAAGGAGTCGCTTATCGGGGGCCTGTTGGTGCGAACGTATGGAAGCTGTGGGAGATTGGAGGAATCATGCCAGGCATTCGACCGGACGAGGCAGCGTAGTGTTTTCACCTGGAATATCATGATGGTGGCGTATGCCCAGAACGGGCATATAAGTCTCGCAAGGAAGACTTTTGACAAGAGCCCGAGTCACAACATCGTGCTGTGGAATAGCATGCTTACTGGATACGCACAGAACGAGTACGTGACTGAAGCCAAGCTCTTTTTCGACGAGATGCCGGAGAGAGACACAGTTTCCTGGAACGCCATGATCTCCGGTTACGTCCAGAACGGGCACTACAGGGACGCTCTCCAGCAGTACAGGAAAATGTGCCTGGATGGCCTTGAGCCTACGAATGCTACTTTCGTCAGCTCCTTAGATGCCTGTGCGAAGCTACAGTCCCTGGAAGATGGCGAGAAGGTTGCGTTTCATATAGATGAGAGGCCGGGTGTCACAGGCCTGTTGGCGAGGAACGCGCTACTCTTCATGTATAGCCAGTGCGGGTGTAGCGACTACGCAGCGGAGCTCTTTCACAAAATGCCCGAGTGGAGCGTTGCATCGTGGAACATCGTCGTCGCAGCGTATGCTCAATCCGGACGTATGGAAAGAGCTATCGAGCGGTTCGAAAGTATGCCCGAGCGAAGCACAATTTCGTGGATTGTGATGATCACGGCTTATGGCGAGGGAGGCCGAGTTGACCAAGCCAGGAGGACGTTTGATGCGGTTCCGGAGAAGGAAAAGGAGAAGGAGATTATGTGCTGGAACGCCATGCTTGGAACTTACTGCCAGAACAGACGTCTCAGCGAAGCGGAAAGCTTCTTCCGTGACATGCCTCAGAAGAATGCTATCTCCTGGAGCACGATGATCACGGCATTTAACCACGCTCAGCGGCCGCGAGATGCGTGGAAGTATTACCAGGTGATGAATCTGGATGGCGCAAGGCCGAGCTGTAGCACTCTCGCGGTTGCTCTTAATGTTTGCTCGACTGCGATGGACGTCAAGAGCGTCCACGAGAATTTCCTTTGGAGATACTCGGAAGTGGACGCTGGTTTTGCTCTCGCTCTGGTTCGAAACTACGGCAGACTGGGACGGATCAACGATGCAAAGTCCGTGTTTGATAAGTTTCCTACGGACGCACTGCTAGCTTCGGCACTGGTCACGGCATTTGTCGAGAATGGCTGCCTCCAAAATGCCAGGGAGCTCCACGCAAAGATGGCAGTAAAGGACGTAGTGAGTGGAACAATCCTTCTAGCTGCTCACGCTCAAGATGGTCAGCTTGAGATTGCCGAAGCTATCTTTCATGAGATGCCAGCCAAGGACGTGGTCGCCTGGAACTCTATGGTCTCGGCCTACTCTCAGGCCGGCTATGCGAAGCTCTCTCTCGATTTACTTCCGGTGATGGACATGGATGGCATACAGCCCGACGCTGCAACTTTCGTGGTCTTGCTCCACGCTTGCTCCTTGATGAACTCGCTGGCTCTCGGTGAAAGCATCTACTCGATGGTGATCGAGCTGCAGATCGAGGTGGAGGCGGACGTGAGGCTGGGCTGTGCCATCGTAGACATGTTCGGCAAGTGTGGAAGTCCCCAAGACGCGAGGAAAGTGTTCGAGGGAATGGATCAGAGGAACGTCGTCCTGTGGAGTGCGATGCTGGGCGTCTATGTCTTTCACAAGCAGGAGGAGCAAGCCTTTGGCCTGTGGAGAGTGATGGGCTTGGAAGGTGTGGAGCCCGACGCTGTGACGTTCCTCAGCCTGCTTACAATGTGCTGCCATGCGGGGCTACTCGATGCTGCTGTGGACGAGTTCGTTTCTATCTCCAGGGACTATGGACTAGAACCGGGAGTGGACCATTTCTCGTGTGTGATTGATCTTCTTGGGAGGCTTGGGCTCGTGAATGAAGCGGAGGATTTGATGCTGGGCATGCCGTGCAAGCCCAGTGCTGCTACCTGGAATTGCCTGCTCAGTGCTTACAAAATTTGCGGTGACTTTGAGAGAGCCTTGCGAGTTGCTGAGCTCAACCCAACCCAAGCCTCGTACCTTTTGCTCTCAAACATGTATGCTCAATACGACAAGTCAAATTAGAAATAAATCCTGCTCTCTCTTCAAAAGAAAAGGAAAGACTCCGTATCAAACACACATCAACTTTTATCTGTCTAATTTCTCATGCTGTTAATATACAGTTAGAGAACAAAACGATGTTCAAGAAAAAATTCATGAACGTAATAACGAGGAAGAAAAATTCACTTTCCTTTGATTTTTTTTAAAATTTTTTTTAAAAAATAAAATAAAATAAATTTTTGTTTGTCGATGGAGGAGCTAATTCAAGTGGCAAGAAGAATGGATGATCTTGTTAGAGAGGATGAAGCTCGCATCAAGAAGCGCAAAAGTGGCAGCCAGTACAGCAAGGATGTTCTAATGATCAATGAGCCGTTCCTCTTCTTTGTGTCAACTTCTCCTTCTGTGAACAAGGTAAGAGAATTGAGTGTCTTATCACACTAAATTTTCCTTGTTGCTACACGCAGGTGCAATTGGTAAGTTTAAGAACAATAAAAGATTTAAGAGCTATAGCAGAGTTTTCAAATCAAGAAGGAACGAATCTTGTCATTGGAGTTTCCTGGCTGGGTGCTGGCCTTCTCCAGACCTTGGGGACTGCAAGACGAACACGTCCACGAGAAGGAAGACGGGGAAGAGGAAGATGATCCCTGGCTGATCAGACTGTCCGATAATATGGACCGAAACTCTGACGTTCGTAGACGAAGTTTGCATGGTAATCCAGGAGATTTTTCTATTTTGTGAAGCTCACACTATACATCGTCTTCGTATCAGTCTGAATCGCAAGAAGAATACGAGAATGGAAGAGGAAACCTCCGAGGAATCGGATCTCAAGCAAGCAAGCTCTAAGTTCTCACAGGAGGACTTTTCCGTCAAGGTATGGAGCGCGGGATATAAGGCTTGGGTCACAAGGCTGGTTGTGGAGGGGAAAGAGGTATTTTCTTAAACTTTGTCGTTCTCTAGTGCTGATTTATACTTCCAACTCTTTCAGCCTTTGAGCGAGGATGGTTTGTATCAAGTCCTCAAGTATGCCTGCAAAGAAGGTCTCGCCAACCTCAGCAAAGGTTGCGTAGAACCCATTCACGTCATGCAGTGGTCAGCATTCCACTGGAAATATGGGGTGCTCGATGTTTACGCATAAATATGAGCCAAACTCGAAGCGAAACTCCAAAATCGACACAAGTGGAACAGTAGAAATGGTGCTGGTTACCCCAAAGAGTACCTCAACACTCAGGTACTGTGAAGCTCTTCTCGATCGAAGCTCTTTGTTGACATTACCTCTGTTTCCAGTGTTATTCCATGCCAAATGTCTCAGCAAGTGGTGGTGCCGCTACTCTGGATCACAGGAGGTTCTTTGAGGCACTGTTGAAGATCACAGTGGGGGCGCAGGTGGCAAACTGACGACGGACGACATCAATGCTGCATTGGCAGAACAAAAGAAGTGATTGGCAAAATCTCTAAAGTGGTTGCTACTGGGGAATTTTTGCTCAACTAGATCAGGCTGAGCCACAACAACACAGATTTTTTCATTCTTCATGACTCGTTGTTGCATCATTAACTTGACTTTACATTGCCACCTTGCTGCCTCATACTCCGGCACAAGCATATCATGAAACCGAATGCTAACTGAGTATAGGAGTGCACATAACTAGAATCGTTCACCTTTCCTTCTTTGATAACATCCTCGATGTCTTGTGATTGTACTGTAAAATACACTGAACTCAAAGCTTGTTGCACGGTAAATCTCTCCTCAAATCAATCAGCGTATACCAATCGCTCTCCACTTATCCCAGCTCAAGTCAAAAGGGTTTTCTCCCAAAAGCATCAGTGCAAATACAACTCCAGCGCCCCACACCATCTTTTCGGCCTCCCCGGAAATAACTTCCAGAGCCCTGTTTCCCAATGATCTAGTAACTTCTGGCTTTGGTGGAGTTGAAAGCCCTCTTGAGCTTTGGAAATCCCCCAGTTTCACCAAAAAGTTGCTGTCGCAGGCTGAACATCCTGGTCCACAAGATCGCGTTCGGGCAAGCTTGCCAAGCCCACCAAGAGTTGCCGCATGATTTCTTTGATTGGAGAGAAATGCACTTGCTCGTCCCTTTTGAGATACAAGCTCTTGATGTTGCAGAGAAAACCATACGAGCTCTCACTACGTTCTCGTGTTTGAATTCTCTCTCTTTAAGTACACGATAGTAACTTTGTTCTCCTCATTGCAAAAGCTATATGCCCACCTTTGCATTCATTTGTGGTGATTTATAAATGATGTAAGCAATTAAATCTTTACGTGTTTGTGCTTGGCATTTTGGACAGGTTCTCGAGCAATAGAAGTGCTGCGGGGTCACAGCGGATACTCTGTCCAATCCGTAGCCCAAGCCCAAGTTCCAATTCCTTGTGACTCTTACACGCACTCAGCAAGGATTTCCAATCAATGGCATCTGCACTGTATGGCATGTTCCTGATCAGATCCTCAGCCTCTCTAGCAAATCCCGCCCTTCCAAGAAGATCAACCATGCATCCAAATTGCTGCTTGGACAGATGCAATCCATGATCAAAGGAGATGGATTTGCAGTAATGGATTCCGGACCGCGTGTTACCAGCATGGCTTGAGGACACGAGTGCGCACACAAAAGAAGCGTCGTTGGGTCTAAACCCCGTGACCATCATCTCGCTCAAGAGCTGCAGCGCATAACCAGATCCAGTCTTCTGGAAGGACACGAGAGATAAGATCACATTCCATGCCACTGTATCATGCTCTGGCATTCGATCAAACCACTTCTTTGCACCACGCACTCCAGTCACCGCCAGCATCACACTCCAAGATATCACATTACGATCAGGAATCAAATAAAACAAGTCAATCACCTCGATGAGATTGCAGCTCTCGGAGCTCGCCGCTAGCATCACGTTCCAAGAGCAAGTATCACGATCTGGCATCTCCTTAAACAACGCCTTCGCATCATCCAAATGCCCATTTGTGGTGTAGGCCACGAGCATTGACTTCCAAGAGACAAGGTTTCGATCAGGCATCCAATCGAATATTACTTTCGCGTCCTCGAGATAGCCGTGCTGGGCATAAGCCGAAACCAGAGCCGTACACGACACGAGATCCTTGCACGGCATTTGATCGAACAGATCCTTTGCCTCCCGCAAATGCCCGCACTTGGCACACGCAGAAAGAAGTATGTTATACGACGTGTGGTCGCAAAACGGGATCTTTGCAAACAGCATTCGGGCTTTTCTTATATCCCCGGATTGTGTGTATGCAGACAGCATGGCATTCCAGGAGACAAAACTCCACTCGGGAGTCCCGTCGAATACTTTCTTCGCGTCCAACACATGCCCGTTTTGGGCATATGCAGAAAGCATAGCGTTCCAGGAGACTGTGTCTCGAACGGGCATCGCCACAAACAGTGCTTTGGCCATCTCCAGATCCCCATACTGCGAGTGAGCAGCCAGCATAGTGTTGTAAGACACTACGTCGTAAGTGGGCATCTTTTGAAAGAAGGCTCTACAGTCGGACATATGCCCATTGTGGGCATATGCAGCGAGCATCAAGTTCCAAGTGAAAACGCTCCTGGGCGAGATGGAATCGAAGATCCGGCGGGCGTTTTCCACGCTCCCACACCGCCCGTACGCCTGGACGAGGAGATTCGAAAGGTAGACCCTGTGATCCGGAAGGAAACTCTCCTGCTGGATCAACGCATCCATTTTCTCCGCTTCCACCTTGCTCCTGCAAACCTTGAGAAGATGGATGCATTCGTCCACGCTCAACACCTCCGCGCTCCTCGCCGCCGCCATGGAGATGGACGCATTCCAAAAAGAATAGTATTATTTCCAGAGAAATAAAGAATAGCTACGCGATTATCTAGCTATCATCTATCCCCACTTGAAAATGGCGCTCGCCCACGTAAGACCAGCTCCAAAACCCGCGGAGGCGATCACGTCGCCGCGCTTCACTTTGCCACTCCGGACCGCCTCGTCCAGCGCCAGAGGAATGGACGCGGCACTCGTGTTGCCATAGTTTACCAAGTTGGATAACACTCTTTCCTGCGATATCGCCAATCTCTCGGACACTGCGTCTATGATTCTTTGGTTTGCCTGGAAGAACAAAAAAAAAAAGAAAATGATAGCGCCGCTCCAAGAAGAACTTAGAATCACGACGAACCTGGTGGAGTAGAAGCCAATCGATGTGGTGATTCTCGAGACCGGCCTCTTGCAACGCGGCCTCCACAACTTGAGGAACCGAGCGTACAGCAAATCGAAACACCTCTCTCCCGTTCATCTGGACGCATTGATACGATGGTGGTCTCGCAGGAGTGCTGATGGTTGTGGATCCATTTCCATTGTGGAGGATCTTTGCGTCCTCCGCTGGCTCGATCCTTGCGTGGAGGTGTCTGGATAAAAAAAAGGAGCAAATCCAGCGTCCTGCAAAGCAATGAATAAAATCAGGATCTTACTTTTGTCCGCTTCCATCGGTGTGCATATCAAAGCCAAGCAAACTGTCCTCGTCCTCGCTGCACGCCTGGAAATCATCGCAAGCTCATCCACAAACAAACACGAAAAGTTCGTCTTTTCTCGTTACAGTACCTGTAAAACCACAGCTCCAGCGCCGTCCCCGAAAAGAATACACGTCGATCGATCGCTCCAGTCGACATATCTCGACAGTGCATCGGCGCCAACCACGAGAGCCGTCTTGTATCCACCTCCTGCAAGAAAGAGCTCGAGTTTGTGAGATGGAAAGAGAAAAGATAAAAGGAGCGCTTTTGCTTCTCTCGATCGATTGACCACCTTTGATATATCGTGTAGCAGTAACGAGGCCCACGACGAAGCCGCTACATGCCGCAGTTAAGTCGAAGGCGAGCGCGTTGGAGCAGCTGAGCTCGCGCTGGATCTTGCGGGAGGAAACGAGAGAATCAATGAAAAAGATGGAAAGCCGGGAGTTTGATCGATACCTCGGGAGCACCACCGAACGTATCTTCCGCAGAGGATGTGCAAAACAGGATGAGATCGAGATCTTCAGGCTCTACTTTCGCCATTTCCAGAGCCCTCTTGCATGCATCCACAGCCAGGCCCTTGAGAGTCTCCTCACCTGCGCGTGCTCGAGCGATTTAGCTCTAGCCCTCTCTCTCGAGCTCTAAAGCTCGAGCTTTCTAAGCTCAAACAAGAAACTAAGGAGCAAAACTCTTGCCTGAGAGGACGCGGCGCTGTTCGATCCCAGTCCGAGGGAGGATCCACTCGTTGGAGGTGTCCAGGAACTTAGACAAGTCATCGTTGTGGATCACTTGCTTGGGCACCGCCGAGCCACAGCCGATTAGCTTCGTGCCGCTTCCAACACGCCTGGAGGAGCAACAGAGATCGCGATCAAGAGAAATCTAGGCAGCGATTGATCCACATCCATGCAAACCTTTTAGCAGCTCTGGGCTCGCTGGGCTCCTTGACGGTGGTGACTAGAACGCATCTAAAACCCTGCGCATTCGCACTCACATTTTGCCTGCGTGGATTGAGCGCGAGGATCCGCGTGCTAGTGGAGAGCGCCCGGCTGCTGGACAGCGAGCACCCATAGCTGGAGGGAGATGCCATTTCCTTTCCGCGCAATTAGCGGACAACCCTATGAGCTCGCTCTGGCAAAGGCCAGCCATTGGCTCGAGCCTCGGTACCGAGCCTGCCCAAATAGCGCCGAGCCTACGACTTTTTTTTTTTTGCCCCTTTTTGTCTGTTTTTTTTCCTTTCTTTGACCCATTTTTTCTGGTCAAACCATTCGAAAAGAATGACCCTATTTAGTCAAACTTTCTCTCGACCATGGCTAGATAGTGTTGCGTGGTCGGTTCTTGCCCATAGTCAAAAGCAATCGACACGAAAATTTGCCGGGCAGCGTCTAGATCTTGGGCATTGAACAATGCGATCAGGAAATCTTTCTCGCACGGAGACTCCACGGTCTTCATGGCGTTGAATAGGTTGACCGCCGCAAGCTTGGCGTGGGCACACGCGGTCAGCGCTGTGCTCCATGAAACTCTACCTCTCTCGGGCATCCTTTCGAAGATCTTCAAGGCCGTGTTGGCGTGATCGATCGATCTACAATGGGCTGCTAGGAAGATGTCCCAGGATTTGGTATCGCGCTGGGGCATTGCCATGAAAACCCGACTGAGGAGCTCTCGATCGTCGTCTTGGGCTGCGGCAAGGAGGAGTGAATTCCAGGCGGCTAGATCGTGTTGAGGCATCTCGTCAAACATCTTCTTGGTTTCCATTATATGCCCGTTTTGGGCATAGGCAGCCAGCATCGACGTCCACGACCCCATGCTCCTCACCGGCATTGTGTCAAACTGATGCTTGGCTTCCTCTATTCGTCCACATCCAAATGCAGCAAGCATGGCATTCCAAGATCCGACGTTCCGCTCCGGCATCTGTTCGAACAGCGCTACTGCATCACTGACTCTTCCAGCAGAAGCATAGGCGACAAGCATTGCATTCAACGAGACCAAGCTATGGTGATGCATCTCGTTGAAGATTTCTTGAGTTTTATCAGTATGCCCGTTTTGAGCATACGCACACAACATTGCATTCAACATCACTATATCCTTGTGAGCCATACTGCCAAACAGCCTCTCGGAGTCTACCATCCTTCCGTTTTGTGCATATGCAGAGAGCATAGCGTTCCACGAGACGGAGTCGTGCTCCGGCATGCGATCAAAGAGCTCCCTCGCACCCTCAAGATGCCCATTTTGGGCGTATGCCGAAAGCATTGCTGTAAAGGAAACGAAGCTCTGCTCGGGCATTGAATCAAAGACTCTCTTTGCTTCACTCAGATGCCCGGTTTGCGCAAGAGATGACAAGAGAGCAGTGTAGGAGACTGAATTGTGCTCGGGCATAATCTGGAACACAAGCAACACTTCATTGATATTACCAGCTTGGGTATTTGCAGACAAGAAAGTGTTCCAGGAAACTAGCGTCCTGAGTGGAATCTTGAAAAACACTATCTTTGTGTGGTCTATTCGGCCGCTTTGTGTGTAAGCGGAGAGAATGGTGTTCCACGAAACAAGATCCGGTTCAGGCATCTCACTAAACAAAAGCTCGGCTTCATCAAAATACCCGTTTTGGGCATATGCAGAAATCATCGTGTTAAAGGATGTGGCGTCATGCTCTGGCATTCGATCCAGCATCTCTCTTGCCTGATCGATAAGCCCAGATTGAGCATACGATCTCAGCATAACAGTCCAGGCAATGACTCCTTTACGAGGCATCCTATCAAAGAGCTGCTTCGACTCTTCCAGGTTCCCGTTCCTCGAGTAGGCAGTGAGCATGAAATCCCAGGAGATGGAGTCGCGCGAATAATCCATGCTTTGGAACACCTCCTCGGCATGCTTGATACCCCCACACTTGCCGTAGACCTCGATGAGCTTGTTGAAGACGAAGGTATCATCGGTGGCGATCTGGGATTCGAGAATCTGAGCATGGATTTGCCGCACCGAGGCCAGAGTCCTGCACGAATTGAGCTGACGGATGCATTCCTGGCGATCCAGGACAAGTGCCGGTTCCATTCATGCGAGTCTAGATCGATGGAGATCGAGATCGATCAATCGTCATACGAGAGATGGGGAGAGGATTGGCAGCCAGCATCGAAGGGGTCTGGGCTGCCGCAGCAGTGCCAGTAGTGAGAGATCTCACCAGCGCCCGATGTGTTCATGGTGCCTCCCTTGTACACGCTCTCGAATTTCCTCTTGGTCTCGCCTTGATCAGGGAAGATTACAAAGAGAAAGAGAGAGAAGTAGCTCGAGGAAGAACTTACCACCGTAGTGTGCTGTGTGGAATCGGCAAGCTCCTGAGCTGTTGGCAAGAGGATCGAATTGCTTCTTACAATTGCGACAAGTCCTCATCGCCATAGCCGCCACCATGACTGCTGTGCAAGGACAAGGACACGATCAATCAAAGCAAGCAAGAATCTTCTCTCACCTGGCATTCTCACGCCCGGGGGAATTCTCGCTCGAGGCAGCGGGGGCGAGCATGATTTGAGCGCACTGCTGCCCGCATTCCATGAAGCCATGGAGTAGAATTGTATCCCTAGCTTCCAAAATATTCGCGTAGCATATTCATTAATTCCTTCCCGCGCATCTGGGAAGGTAAGAGGTGTTCACTGAGCTCTAGATTTTGGGTTGGAGCAAAGAGACTTTTGAGGTAGAAACTAGCAGCTGTTTCTTCAGGAGGCTATGGCACAAAGAAGAAGCGTTGAGACAGAGATAAAATAGCCAAGGTCCACCAACTTGCCCGAGATTGAGACTTTAGACATTAAGTGATTCTGACTAAATAATCAACAATATTGTACCACATCACATCACTCCATTCCTGTTACTGCCAAACAATCTCTCGGAATCTACAATTCTTCCGTGCATGTCTAGCGTCTCATGAGACAGGGTCGTGCGATCAAAAAGTTTTCTCAAGATGCCCATTTTGGGCGTATGCGGAAGCATTGTTGTAAGAAAACAAAAGTTCTTCTTGGGCATTAAATCAAACACTCCCTTCGCTTCAATAATATGCTTAGTCTGTGAATAAGATGAAAAAATGGCAATGTATGAGACTGAATTGTGCTGGGACATTATCTGGAACTTCATCAACATGACCAGTTTGGGTATTTGCGGCCAGCGTCCTGAGGAGAATCTTGTAAGGGCGATCATTGCTTGGTCTATTTACCCGCTTTGCGTCTAAGCCAAGAAAATGGTATTCTACAAAACAGCATCCGGCTCGGCCATCTCGCTAAAAGTTTGACTTCATATAAATACCCGATTTGGGCATATGCAGAATTCGATCCTGATCGATAAGTCCAGGTTGAGTACGATATCAACATGACAGTCTTGGCAAAAACATGCTATGCTATGGACAAAATCTATGCCCTTTTCGGGCATATGTGCTCCTTGCAAAGAAAACACTGGGCAATTTGTCCTTTCACGGCCTCCATCGATTCTCCCGCTTCTTTGTTGACAAACCCACGCCCAGTTGTTTAAGAGCCTGGATGAAAATCAAGTGCCCAACAAGATCATGTCAAAGCTCTTGTTCGTTGTCGCTCTGATCGCCGGGGTGATGAATCACGCTCACGCACCGCTACCATCACGCAGCCACAGCATACTCCTCAGTCGCCCGCTTGCAGTGCTTTCGCCACGAGCAAGGCCATCGCCTGGGCCAGTCCGAGATGTGCTACGCCGCCTCCTACGCCTGGGAAGCCCTCCTCTTCGATCATCCAAATGCCCCAAATGTGTACCAGGGCAGATTTGGGACGGTGGTGGTGATGCTGGGCGTCCCTCGCGTCACCGCGCACACATTCTACGATTTCATGGAAGCCATCCAGGATATCTGGGTCCTCTGCATCGAATATGGCTACACGTCCGGAATTATTCGCCTGGACGATCGATCGCTCAATGTCTACGTGAGAAATCCCCCTCGAACGGACCTCACGCTTGATTTCTCCCCCAGAGGGAAAGGATCGGACCTCTCGCTCGCATTCCCTCCCGGAGAGAAGGGGTCCCCTGTTCTTGACGAAGAACGAATATGCCCCGAGATCCGCGAGTAGTAGCATATTCGCTATCTGATTTTACAAAATTCCTTTAGCAAGTTTTACTAAAATGGTAAATTGCATTATCTACTACGCCTTTACTGGGGAGAGTTGACTGCGCGACTAGACGAGAGGTGGTTGTTGAATTTAGGTCGAGGACTAAGCGAGCGTGGCGTGGTATGCGTGTTCTTGTTCTAGCACTCGCGGAATGGATGATTGGTTGGGGAGGAATGTAGATCGTCACCGGGAGCAGCTGATCTCTTGGAGCCAGCTGCTGTCGCGCTCCATGGCCGAGGCTGTAGATCTCGCCTCGGGCCTCGAGGCGCTCCAATCGCAGCTGGGGCGGATGGAGAGCAAGCTGCCCGCATTGCGCGCCAGGATCGCGCCGCTGCAAGAGAGGTCAGAGCAGGCTAGCAGGGCAGATCGCCACATCGATGCCGCGGTAGCGGCCGCGCGGCTGGCGCTCGAGAGATTGGAGCGATTGCGCTGGCTGGAGAGGGCTATCGAGGGCGGGGATCCCCAGCTCGACATTGCCGGCTACCTCTCGGCGGTGGCGGCGCTGGAGGAATTGCAGGGCAATGCTGCTGGTTGCCGCGGCGAGGACGAGCAGCGGCTGGTGGAGATCGCGGCGGACAAGCTGGAAGGGGAGTTTCAAAGGCTGGTAAGGGAAAGCTCTAGCGTTTGCGACTACAATCCTTGCAGCTCCGCTAGCGAGGGGGGCAAGAGTCCTAGGATGGGGAGGAATTCGTCCAGGAGGAGGAGGAAGGGCGAGCAGGCATTGGCGGTGGTGGCATTGGAGGGCGATCATCAAACGCTGGACAAGCTCCAGATGATCTTGAAGAAGATGGTGGTGTTGGTAGCGGGAGGCTTGGAGAGGTGTGTAAGGGTCTACCAGCAAGAACGTGTGAAGAAACTTCGGCAGAGCTCGTCACTGGTGGACTGGATCACCCGCAGCTACGGGAAGAAATCTCCACAACATGACAACGAGCAACAGCTACAGTCGGAGGATTTGATCCTCGAGTGGAACGGTCACCTGGAGACCGCCATCACCATCGTCTACACTGCCGAGATTGACTTGTGCTCCAAGGTTTTCGGAGACGTGCTAGAGCCGTGGGAGGTGAACGAGTGCTTCGCAAGGATCGCAGGACCATCCGGAATGCACACGCTGCTCGAGTTTGGCGAGAGTTTCGTGCGATGGGACCGGCAGCAGCAACACCAAACTTTCCAGAGGCCGGACAAGATCTTCCAGCTGCTTGACATGTACTCGACGCTACAGCAACTTGGAGTGACAATCTCGCAGCAGCTCTTCGCCGGCAAAGGGGAGTGCTCCACCCAGGTGAGGATCCGGGCGAGGGAGCTCCACAAGTTGGCGGTGGATTCGGCGTCCAAGCTCTTCTGGGGATTCAAGAACCAGCTAATCCGATCACACCAAACTCAGCACTACATGGTGGATCTCCGCGCTCCCCAAGACGCGGGCGTAGACAAGCTTAGCAGCTACGTCGTCAACTACGTCAAGGCCGTCACCTCCGACTGCTACGTCCAGACCATGGAGCAGGTCCTCCAGATCGAGCAGAGCTGGAAAGACTCGAATCCGCTGATCAACTCGGCCAAGCCCAGGGAATTCCAGCAGCAGCGGCGGCTCATCCTGGAGCAGGCAATCGTGGAGATGATCGCAAGCTTGGAGGACGCGCTGGCGGCCAAGAGCCGGAAGTGGTACAAGGATCTCGTCCACCAGCGCATCTTCCTCATGAACAACGCCTACTACGTCTTCACTCGCGTCAAGAAGCTCAAGATCCAGCCGCCAAAGAGTGGCGGCGGTGGCGGCGACACGATCCGGCAGCTAGCGCTCACGGATTCGTGGCTCAAGGACCGGCGATCCAAGGTCCAGGAGCACGCGTTGGCCTACCAGAAGGAAGGATGGGGCAAAGTTCTGGGCCAGCTCTCCCGACAGGGATTGTTCCTCGTGTCGGGGGCGGAGGCGGCACGGCAGCTGGTGAAGCAGCGACTGGATGGCTTCACTGCCGCGCTGGAGGAGACATGCGTCAAGCACCGGGGCGTGGGGATCCCCGACCAGGAGCTGCGAGACGCGACCAAGGCCGCCGTCGTCCACAACATCGTCCCGGCCTATCGGAGCTATCTCCAGAGCTATGGCGCTCTCATTGAGGCCTCCAGTGTGAGATTTAGCGCCGCCGAGGTGGAGCAAACACTGACTCGATTGTTCGATTCCATGCAATGCTAGCATTCTTTCGTTCATTCGTTCGCTGGAAGAAGAAGAAACTCACATCACATTCAAATTTAAATTTTAAAGGAGCCCTAACCCTAGAAACCAGGGCGCGTAGGTTTAGGGTTGGTGGTTATTCGGGGGCCGTTTAACCGTTTCTTGGAGGAGCGCGGCGCTGGAGCTGGAAGTGGAGGCTGCGCCGCTGGATGACGGTAATCTTGCGATCACCCAGCTGGATTCACTGCTCTCGGCGCCTCAGATCTTCGAGTTTAAGAAGAATGTGCCTGGGACTGTGAGATTTGAGACGGATCATCCGGCGGCGGCAACCGAAGGCGCCGCTGGGGTTTGGAGCTCAATGGCGTCGCCGCCACCTAGAACAGGCACTCCAAACTCTTCGAATTCGGGGAGTACTACTCCTGGCTCCTCTGGCGGCTCGCAAGCAGCTAGAAGTAGTAACAGCTCCGGCGATGGCAGCCTCAAAGAGAAAGTATGTATGATCTTTGTCATTTTTTCTTTCTCTGCTTGCATTTGTTTCTCAAGCTTTGTGTGTCCATCCAGGTGAAAGTTTGCGTGAGAATGCGACCATTCCACGAACACGAGAAGATTTGCCCGCTGAAACAAGTAAGAGTTTGTAGCTTTCCTTCTTAGTTTTCCGGAAGCTGATGAGGTATAGGCACTTGACAGGTGCTGTGCGTTCTGGGGAACAGGGTGATTGTGAAAGAACACGTCCATCCTCAGTGGCCGAAATGCCAAGAGAATGGACATCTCCAGTTTAAGGTGGACTACGTGCAGGACGATAGTTTCCTCCAAGCGCATGTAAAGGACAAGAAAGATGAGTCGCAGAAGAAGATGTTTGAAGTTTGCGGGGTTCCAACCATCGACAACGCGCTTGAAGGCTTCAACTCAACTGTATTGCCGAGACCTCTTCAAGTCTAATGGAAAGGAATTCTTCTGCTTTAGCTGGCTGCTGTGCTGCTGCGGAATGGTGGCGACTAACCCCTGGTTCTGCGTTGATGCAGATTCTGGCCTACGGACAAATGGGATCCGGGAAAACGTACAGCATGACTGGCGACGGGACTCCTGAAGGTAGAGGACTTGTAAGTCTGCTTTCCAGATTGTTTTAGTTTTCATCAAGGATGAACAAGCTCACTTTTCGTCTGCCAGGTCCCGAGACTTGCCAGCGCTCTGATGAGCAAACTAAGCTGGGAATTGAAGAATGGCTTTTGTTCGATCGAGGTACTCTTCACTTTCCATGATTTTCGAAGGCAGACAATCACATAGAACACGTTTTACAGGTGAGCTATCTCGAGATTTATCAAGAAAAAGTCCGGGACCTTCTAGCCTCGACAGTTAAGCCACCGACCTTGGTGGACTCTATGTGCCTTCGTGCGGCTCCTCTGAGGTACTATGAAAGAGCCGATGACTTGTCCACGAGTGACTCTGAGATATCAGAGACGGACACAAGAGAGAGCGGGGGCTGTGGTGGTGGAGGGATGGAAACATACAGAAGGATGGCTATGCAAAGGCCGCCGGGAGCACCGTATCAGTTCTCGTCCTTCTCTTTCAATGCTCCCTCCCCGTGTGCAGCAAGGACGGAGTTTCTTCGAGTGAGGGAGCACCCCGTCACGGGACCGTATGTAGAGGGGCTCCTGTGGAAAGAAGTTACAACGTGGTCAGACATGGAGAAGTGTCTCAGGATTGGCTCCTTGAACCGCATCACAGGTGATACGCAGCTCTACAAAAACTCTAGCCGCAGTCACACGCTCTTTACAATCAAGATCATCAGGGTGAGAAGTTCATCTCCTGGCTGTTGCTCCCTTGTGTCTAATGAGTTTCTTACGTGCAGAGAAACCCCGAGAGCGTGGAGGGAATGCCCGGTCATTCTGTGTGCTACATCAACCTCGTCGATCTAGCAGGTTTGTCCACTGAGTTAGCAGCTATAACTCTGTCTGATCCTTGTTCCATTCAGGCAGCGAGAAATTGCAATGCATACCAATTGAGAGACGGGAGGAGTCAAGGCACATCAATCGTTCTCTCTCGCTGCTCAACGAAGTAAGAAAGAGGAATGCTTGTATCTCTCACGAGCTTGCTTTTTCAAGCAGGTCATCCTCAACCTGTCGAGGAGGAGTTTCGTATCGTATAGAAACTCGGCACTCACTTGGTTGCTAAGAGACTCTCTGGGTGGAAACAGCAAGACCTTCCTGGTCGCAAACATCTCCCCAGCCGAGCAGGTAAAATTATCTGGATTGGATGAATGAAAATCACTCTTTTTTCATTCATTCTTTCTTTGTTCCAGGACTTTCAAGAGAGTGTGAGCACGCTTCGCTATGCCTCAAAAGCAAACAGGATACAGAGCGTCCTCACCGTCGGGAACGATCCCAGGAAGCGAATCATCTACAAGATGAACGAGGAAATTCGCACCTTGAATTCGCTTGTATCGTCATTGACAGAAAAGGTACAAGAACAAGATTAGATCTCTCTCCTAACAGATGGTTTTGGTAGAACGAGGTGACAGCCTAAGCTAAGAGTCAGACGAGCACAGACTTGTCTCGCAAGATGAGCCGCGCGAGATGAAGATCGAAGAGCTCACACCTGATCGGCATCTCCACCTCGTAGAAGGGATTCTTGAGGACGTAGTCGGTGTAGAGCTCGTAGATGGTTTTCAAGAGAGCCTCGATCCCGATGGCTCCTGATTCCGCTACAACGAAGAACTTGGTCTCTGGCCAAGAAATCCATCTCGACAATAAATAAAAAAAGAGTTTTTCCATCGCAGAAAAGTACCTGTGAGAGATTGGAAGCAATGTAAGTCGAAGGCGGTGGCTTGGAGGAGCTCGATTCCCGTGCATCCAGGAGTTGGGGAGAGCTGCTTGGAGATGGCGTGCATCGAATGCCAGAGACTCGCTAGCCTCAAGCTGTCGTTGGTGTCGAGCTTGGATGTGGATCCATAGTCCTAGATCACACGCAAGGAGGAGAGAATTACTCCTCATACCACTTGTTCTTCCCACCTTGTAGTAGATGAGTCCTCCAGACTTGTTGATGATGAAGAGATTGTAGATGCTAGCCATTGCCCTAGAAAGAAAAAAGAGGATCCATCTTTTTCCTACACTAAAAACTTTTCTTTTTTTTTTCCTCAAGGAAAAGAAGAACTAACAAGAATTAACAACAATTAAGAGGAATCGCAATCGCTAGCATCACTCGAGCAACTAAAAGAATCGCTCGAAGAAGAAGAAGACCCATCAATGCTAGAATCGTCACTCGCTTCTTCCTCCTCCTCGTTGGCGTCCATTTCTTTCATTACCAGATGCATTGCCTTGTTCTTCGGCATAACGATGGGCCACTCGCGGTCACTGGAGCCAAGATCAGCGTGCCCCCACTGCCCGCAAGATCTATAGTGGACGAGGCCACTGGATATGATCGCATCCAAGGAAGTCACGCCAACCTTGCCCACCAAGTCACTGTACGAGACGATGCCATCTCTAGCTTTCCCGAGCTCCTTGACAACGGTCTTCCACGCCGCAACCCAGTTCGTCGGGGGATTCGCGATGGCCTCCCTCGCATCCGCCAGTTCGCTCTCCTTCAATCGGTTCCACGTCTCACGGATCCCCTTGGGTCCTGCCGAGTTGAGCGCGCGCTGGAGCTTGAGAAGCTTGAGCGTCTCGCCGCCATAGTGAGCATAGATGTCGCTCCACATCCTCTTCGTCTCTCCCTTGATCTTCTCGTCCAGCATCCCAAACAGGAACTCCCTGGCGTCCTTCGCCGAGAGAGGGGTGAGGTTGGCCACCTCGAGATGCCTCCCAGACATGGGCTCCTGCCTGGCGAGCCAGCGCTTGAAGAGATCGTCCGAGGAGACGAGCACCACATTCGCCCACCCCTCCAAGCTCATCCTCACGAAACCCCGCAGCACTTCAACCACATCGTTATCGCCGCGCGTATAGTGGCACTCGTTCCACTGCGCGAGCGAGTTGGCCTCGTCCACGAAGATGGTCGGGCGTCCGCCACCTTTCAAGTTCTTCCACTTCTCGCAAAACACCTCCAGTCCCTGCATCACCTGGCCCAGGGAGCACTCGTCACCTTTGGCTTTCCAGCGTTCCAAGCTGGGGATCTCGAGGACGGGGTGCCACGAAAACTCACGCTGTTCCACCGTCGCCCCCCAAGAGGTGAGCTTGAGAGAAGATCCCAAGCTCTCCCACATCGTCCTGGCGAAGCGCTCCCCCGAGTTGACCTTGCGATGCATGTCCACGTAGAGTGACATGCCCTCGAACTCCCCCAGCTCCTGGCGCTTGCGATACTCTTGAACCAGCGTCGTCTTACCCGACTCCTTGGGACCCAAGAGGAGGAGCAGCGCAGCCGGCTCGCCATCGCGGCAAGGACGTAGCGCGGAGTCCAGCCTCTTGAGCTCCTCCTTGCGATGGTACAGCTCCAGTGGCGGACGCTTGAGCTTTCCCGCCGCCACCTTCGACCAGGAACGATGCGCCAACGCCATGCTCGCAGCTTTTTGGCCTAGGCAACCAATTCAAGCTCGTCTATATATATACACATCATGGAGCCATCGCATTGCTTTCATACACATTGGCCATCAAAACGAAAGATCCGGAAGTTTGCGGCTTGAGCGCCAAAACGGAGTCCGACGCTGCTCTAGCTCGACCGCTATGGCTTTTCATGCCTCTGAGCAGGCTTCTCCACTCGATAACATCCGGGATGAATGGCATGTTTGCGAGGAGATCTTCGGCATCGTGCACGCGACCGGAGCGGCCCAGCAGATCGATCATGCATCCAAAATGCTGTTTTGCTGGCCTCAGGCCGTAGTCGGCCACCAGAGAGCAAAAGTATGACCAACCAGACTTGAAAACTCCAGCGTGGTTGCAGCCCAAGAGGACGGAGGTGAAGGAGACCTCGTCGGGTTTGATGCCATCGAGGATCATCGCCCCAAACAGCTCCAGAGCGATTCCAGGCTCTACGGTGTGAGCGTACATGGTGAGTACTGCGTTGTAGGAGATGAGGTTGAGCTCCGGAGTAGCATCGAACAGGCGCTTTGCGTCGCTGATGTGCCCGTTTCGGGAGTACGCGGAGAGCATTGCGTTCCATGAGACTTGGTTCTGGACGGGCATCTCGTAGAACAAGAACTTTGCTTGTTTTAGATGCCCGTTTTGAGCATAAGCGGCAAGAAGTGCGTTCCACGACACCGAGTTCCACTCGGGCATGCCAGTGAAGATGCTCGCGGCCTCTTCGAGGTACCCGTTTTGAGCATAGATCGAAAGCATGGCATTCCACGAGATCTGGTCTCTCTTCGGCATCAACTCAAAGGTGGCTTTCGCCCGATCGAAGGAGCCACCTTGAGAATACGCAGAGAGCATGGCATTCCAAGATACCACGTCCTTGTCCGGCATCTCCTCAAACACTCTCCTAGCATCCTCAAAATGCCCCGTCTCGGCAAAAACCACTAACAAGGCGTTCCAGGACACCAAGTTTCTCAAAGGCATCCTTTCAAAGAGCTCTCTAGATTCTTTGAGATGCCCGTTCCTTACGTAGGCTGATAGCAATGCGTTCCACGAGACGAGATCTTGGTACGGCGACGTACGAAAGAGGCGCACGGCATCCACCACGTTTCCACTCTGGCCGTACGCGTCCAGCATTGTTGTGAGGGACACGAGATCGAGCTCCGGCAAGCGCTCGAACGCGGTGATAGCGTCGTGGATATGCCCGCTCCGGGCATAGGCCTCGAGCATCACTGTCCATGCGACCAAGTCCCTCTCGGGCATTCGATCGAACACACTCCTCGCTTCATCGAAAAACTCTCCGTGAGCAAACACGCAAAGTAGTGCAGTCCACGAAGCAAGATCTTTGGCGGGCATCGAATCAAAGACCTCTTGCGCGTCTTCGACAATGCCCTGTTTGGAGTTCGCAATCAGTATTGTGTTTGCAGAGATAAGATTCCGCTCCGGCATAACGTCGTAACATCTCTTTGCTTCTTCGAGCTTATCGTTTGCGGCAAATGCAGCGAGCATGGCGTTCCAGGACACGAGATCGCGGCTGGGCATGTCAAGGAACACTTGCCTCGCTTCATCAAGATACCCATTTTGGGCATATGCAGTTAGCATCGAGTTCAACGTTACGAGATTCTTCTCCGGCATCTGGTTGAAAAGATCTTTCGCCTCGTCCAAAGACTTGCTCTGCGTATGTGCCGCAAGCATAATGTTGCACGACATGAGACCCATCTCCGGCATTCTCGCATACACGGCTTTCGCTTCTGCAAGATTCCCATTTTGGGCATATGCAGTAAGCAAAGTGTTCCAGGAAACCAAATCCTTCCTTGGCATGGCGTCGAACACACCTTGGCAATGCTTAAGTCTCCCACGTTTCGAGTACGCACTGAGCATAACATTCCAAGACAGAAGATCCGGATCAGGCATGACGCTAAACAACCCCTTGGCATCCTCCAGATGCCCGTTTTGGGCATATGCCACGAGCATCAAGTTCCAGGAATATGCCCCCTTGGGGTAAATGGCATCAAACACACCCCTGGCCTCCTCCACGCGCCCAATCCTGCCGTACATCTGGACCAGATGGTTGGCCACATAGCCATTGATGTCCAGCTTCTTCTCGCGAACTCGTCCATGCACGGCCTTGGCTTGCGCCAGCGTTTTGCAAGCCTCGATGTGCCGTACGCACTCCCGCACCGTGTCCATGGGCGCGATGGGAGGATGAACAATCGCAATCGCAATCGCAGGGGGGCCATGCCGTGGAGCTGGAGATATGTCGCGATTGGAGCTCCACGTCCATGGGGTCATTCAAGACGCTAGAGATTGTCTTGGAGCTTGCGTGTCCAATCTCTCGATCTTATTGCCGATAATCGCGCTTCCACCACTGCCTCATATTGGAGGACGAGCTCTCCCAGCCGCGCATGACGAATCTAGACGGTACTGCTGCTACAGTGGCGCTCCTCATCCATGATCCTCCACGGCGAGAGCTGGACGATGATCTCGATCCTGGGAAGAGCAAGACGAGCAGATCAATCGTGGGCTTTCTCCACGGGCACAGAAAGGACATCGCGATCGCGCTGGGGCCTCTGTGCGCGCTGCTCATCCTGGCATTCGTGCGGATCGATGGCGCCCACGAAGAATCATCCAATGTCAGCGCCGGGGAGAGCAAGATCGCGCCCATGCTGGCGATCCTGGCGTGGGTGTGCATCTGGTGGATCACCGAGGCGATTCCAGTCGGGATCACGTCCATGCTCCCGCTGGTCCTCCTGCCGCTCTTCCAGATCATCCAGGCCGACGAGATCGCGCGAGCCTACATGAACGACACCATCACGCTCTTCATCGGCTCCTTCATCCTGGCGCTGGGCGTGGAGCGCTACCAGGCGCACAAGCGCTTGGCGCTCAAGACGCTCCTCCTCTTTGGCGGGCGATCCATGGCGCCGCGAATGCTGCTGCTGGGGTTCTGCGTCGGCCCGGCATTCATCAGCATGTGGATCTCCAACAGCGCCACCGCGATCATGATGGTGCCCATGTCCGCGGGAGTGATCAAGCGCTTGCTCGAGCCGGACACTCCCTCGCTCGAATCCATCCATGTCGTCGATGTGGATCCACAGGCGGCGCAGGCCGTGGCATCTGCTGGCGACGATCCGGAGAGCCGGCAGGAAATCCGGGAGCTTTTGCGACGCATCTCCTCCAAGGCCCTCACAACCCTAGATGGAAGAACCCTAGAACAGGGGAGCGGCATCAATGGCGCGACGGCATTCCACGCGCGGCAGTACGCGCGGGCGATCGTGCTGGGGATTGGATTCTCGGTGAGCATTGGCGGATTGACGACGCTCACGGGCACGGGCACGAATCTGGTGTTCTTGGGGATCTGGAACAGCTGCTTCCCCAGCGCTGCCGCTGTGAGCTACCTCCAGTGGTTCATGTTCGCGTTCCCGCTGGGCGTCGCCATGGTTTTGTTCTGCTGGATCATGCTGTGCGTTTGCTACTGCCCTCGCTCGGCCACTCCCACCATCTCTTCCAGGCTCAATCGCTCCAGCATCGAGGAGGAGCTCAAGTCTCTCGGTACGATTTTTTCTCACTGTTCTATCCAGAAAAAATGGATTTTCTAAATCGATTTGTTCTTACTCCAGGATCAATCAGCTTCGCGGAGACCACTGTGCTTACTCTCTTCGTTGTAAGTTTAAAAAAACCAAAAGAAAATCCTCGATCTTTGGATGGATTGTTCCAAGCGATTTGATTCTTTTATTTTTTTCTTTCTAGGTGCTCGCTGTGCTATGGTTGACACGATCCCTGGGAACATCCTTTGGCTGGGGGCGATTCTTCCATGGCTATGTGGACGATGGGACTGTCAGTGTAAGTGGCTCCAAATGGAAGAATCTTTCTCTTCAGTGGCAAACATGCCATAGCTTTTCTCTCAATCGTTTTCTTCCAGGTGGTGATGGCAGTGTTCCTCTTTGTCATTCCAAACAGGCTAGTACCTGGAGAGAGGCTGCTCGATTGGTCTCACTGTAAAAAGCTTCCATGGGACATCGTTCTTCTCTTCGGTGGAGGTACTCTCTTGTTCTTGAATGGATCGAGAAGACCACAAACTTTCCACCAGGATTCGCACTGGCCGCTGGATTCAAAGCTAGCGGACTGTCCGCGTGGGTGACACAACACTTGAACTTCCTAGACAACGCTCCGTACTTGCTACTCGCTCCAGTGGTGGCGGTGTTCGTGAGCGCCACCACCGAGTTTACGTCCAACAACGCCACCGCCACCATCTTCCTCCCGCTGCTCGCCAACGCCGCCACCTCCAACAACATCCACCCGCTGCTGCTCATGATCACGGGCACCATCGCCGCCTCCTTTGCGTTCATGCTGCCAGTCTCCACGCCGCCGATGGCCGTGGCGTTCTCGACCGGGCACGTACGAATGCCGGACATGGTTCTCACGGGATTCCTTCTCAAGTTAGTCGGCATACTGCTGCTCTTCGCGCTGATGCCCACGCTCGGTAAGTCACAGTGACGATCCTCGATCACTTCTAACGAGTTTATTCGCGGAACTGTGGCAGGGAGTTACGTGTTCCACCTCAACGCCCCATTCGTGAGCGTGCTTGCAACTTAAGCGACACGATTCCCCGGCTGCGTGTCGGTCCTCTGAGATCTAGTGCCGTGTCAAGCAATAGAATCGAGAAAGCTGCAGCGAAGTGGTGGTGGCGCTCTTTGGCGCTCTTTCTTTGGCCGATCGATGTGGAGTGGAAGCTCACTTTAGACCGGATTTTCAACAAGTTTAGAAAAAGCGCAAGAGATATTCCAGACGAGGAAAGATAAGATCACGATCATCGTGGTTTGTTTGTTTGATTGAGCGTCATCTTTACAAAGTCGTTAATGCAAGGAGACTTTATCTTTCTCCCCGTGGAAACATTATAAAAGAAAGAGTGTCATGGACACTGTGGCTTGCTTCACTCGGGCGGCGCGCCATTGGTCCACTGCGGCAAAACACTTAGCCCAAAACAGCGTTTAACGGCCACGATGCGGAGGGATATTCCCACCCGAGAGATTCCTGCGAATATGCCATTATCTCTCCACATGTGGTGCCATGTGAGGCTTGAAATGAGGCACTCCAGTGGGCGCTGGAGGCAAGCTTCTCCATGGGCGCGTATTCGATGCTCACGGTCCCCTACAAGCTCCGGATCCTGGGCGGCCTAGAGCGATCGCTGCTACCATCGCTACACTCGGTGATGATGTCTTCGTCCAATTGTGGCGCCAGCTCCAGTCGCGCTGCCAGGGCTCGCAGATTCGTGCTCGCTGCCGCGGGGCGCGAGCAGGGCGGCAATGCCGGCGAGCAATTGGCGCTGCCCAAGTCGGAGATTGTGAAGGAGCCGAGGAGTTCTTTGAGAGAAGTGGCTAGTTCTTCCAGCTCTAGGATCAAGGCGGAGAGGAGTACCTACTTGTTTGCGGCGGTGGCCTCCACGGTGGGAATCACGACGCTGGCAGCTGCGTCAGTGTACTATAGATTCGTGTGGCAAATGCAGGTGTGAAGCTCGCGAACTTTGTCTCTCCTCTTGCTCGGTCTGATGCCTCGAGGTGGCATTTTGCAGGGAAGTGGCGAGGTGCCAGTGCTAGAGATGTTTGGAACTTTCTCCTTGGCGTTTGGAGCAGCGGTGAGTTCCTCTTCTTCTTCTTCTTTCTCTCTCGTCTTGGATGATCTTATGGAAGCTCGATTGGTCAGGTTGGCATGGAGTTCTGGGCTCGATGGGCTCACAAAGCATTGTGGCACGCTTCTCTCTGGGATATGCACGAGGTAAAGATCTGGAACCTTTGCAAGTTTCTTCCAAGTTCTCCCAAGTTCTCTCTAAGCTTTGAAAATTCGTGCTCCTATCCAGTCACACCATCGGCCCCGCGAAGGTCCATTCGAGCTCAACGACGTTTTCGCCATCGTGAATGCGGTGCCAGCGATCGCGCTCCTCGCGTATGGTTTCTTCAACAAAGGTCTCTTCCCGGGCTTGTGCTTTGGAGCGGTAAGTTGCCCCTCTCATCGCCTTGACTCTGATCGATCTTGAGCGATGAATGGATGGATCTTTGCGCAGGGCTTGGGGATCACAGTGTTTGGAATGGCTTATATGTTCGTGCATGACGGCTTAGTTCATCGTCGATTCCCGGTTGGACCCATCGCAAACGTTCCTTACTTCCAGAAAGTAGCAGCAGCACACAAAGTAAAAACTCAGTTTTTCTTTCCTTCTTCTGACTGATCGACTCGAGACTTTCTTCTTGTAGCTCCATCACGCTGATTTGTTTCAAGGTGTTCCATACGGGCTTTTCTTGGGCCCAAAGGTACGCAACGAAAAGAGAAAAAGAACGGTTGTATGACTAATTTGGTTCCTGATTTGCAGGAGCTCGAAGAAGTGGGAGGCTCGGAAGAACTGGAGAGAGTGATGAATCTACGCAAGAAAGCACAGACGTAGAGCTCTCCGTAGCACCGTTTTTTTTCTTCTTTTTTATTTCTACTGGGGAGAGATCTCGTAACCCAATCGTCAGCTGCTGCCGCTTTTGCTGCAAAGCAGAGATATTTTTTTTTTTTGGCACTAAAAGTGGAATGCTAGCAGTTTTGTCCGTCTGACACTTGCGAGTATGTTCTAGCGCCCAGTAGAGAGAATCTGAACGATAGGCCACAGATCTGGAATCTCTCCAAAGTGGACCACGTATACGTGGTTTGTATCCTATTATACAAGAAATTTGGAGCTCTAGAAGCCTCACAAGCAAACAAGAGGACAGTATTTCACCATCAAGCCATGAGCAAAGTCGTGAACTCGAAGAACACGAGAACATTACATTACAGGTTAGTCATGAAAGCCCACACCTGTAATTTGTGTAGGAGTGTCTTCACCTGAGCAGGTTGAGTGTCTTGGTTGATGATGTTTTACTCACTTCACTTCGATTCATTCACTTGTTTAGCGACTCGAGATCTTTTGGAAAGCCAAAAGGTCCTCGAGGAATGTGGCCCAGTGTAACTTTCCACGCAGACCACCAGAAGAGAGTGGCGGCGGACAAACGTGCGCAGAAGCAACTGGTTCCAACACGGAGCCATTGCTCTTCCAGGCAGCTGGGAGATCAGCTCAACCGCCAGTCCACCCAAAGCGTTAACAAAAGCCGTCGAGCTCTTCGTCAGTCACGACGAGCATCTACAGTAGCAAAGGGTTTACGCAAATTTGGAGATCACGGCGAGAGCATTGCTTGTTTGGGTTGGTCGTGTAGAAGGAGCAGACTGCATAGTGTCCTCACGAGCTCAAAAAGGTCAATGATAGTCAAATAATGTCAATCGTGTCAGAAGTCAAATATTTGATATTGACTAACGCTCACAACTTCCCTCTAGATCTGGCTTCCGTTGAAGCTCCTTCTCTAAATGGCTAACTAGCATTACAGAAAAGTCAATCAAGTCAAAAGTCAAATATTGTTGACTACCATTGACTAACAACTCAATTTCAAACGAATATCTTAAACCCTAACCCCAATGGCGCGGTCAGGGAGGAAGAAAAAGAGCTCCAAGCAGCGCCGGGGAGCATCTCCAAAGCTGGAGGTGTGGCGGCCGGGGGTTGATCCACTCGACGAAGGCGAGGAGCTCCAATACGAGCCATCCGCCTATGACACCATCCATGCGTTTCGATTGGGCTGGCCGTGTCTGAGGTAACTTACAAGTGTAGGGGCATTGTTGTGATCGAGTGTGGAAAGCTTTGATATTCTGCGAGACGAACTGGGGGCGCTGCGACACGAGTTTCCTCTCACCTTGTTCTGTACTGCTGGAACGCAGGTGAGTCTCCAGTCTCAACAAGCCTTGGAATCTCAAACGTTTTAAACACTTTTCCTCATGGTTTCTAGGCTGCAAAGCCTGCAGATAATCGGCTCATCGTTGCTAAGCTGACCAACATCAGCGGGAAGAAAAGAGGCGTGGAGTTGGCTGCTAGTGACGATGGCGACTCTAGCAGCAGCAGCAGCGACGAGAGTGACGACGAAGAAATGAGCGACAAAACTCCCAAGCTTGAGGTTGGCAGCATCCACGCTACACCTTTTCTCTAAGGCGTTTGTTTTCTCGATCGACCAGGTCCGGATGATAGCTCACCATGGATGCATCAATCGTATTCGTTCCATGCCACAAGAACCAAACATCATCGCAACATGGTCGGAGACCGGCGTCGTCCAGGTCTGAAAGTCAAGTCTGCCATGGTTTTACGATGCTCTCAGGTATCTGGTTCAGATTTGGGACGTCAAAAGCCTCTTGCAAGAGCTCTCTTCCGGCAACGCCGGAAGCTCTTCTCGCATTGCACACCAGGCACCCCTCCAAGTCTTTTCTGGTCACGAGGTGGAAGGATTTGCTCTCGACTGGAGTCTAGCGCACCAAGGATGGCTTGCATCTGGTCTGATTGATTACATGAACTCGAGAGATTTCATGTCTTGCTTAAAAGCGTTCTTGTTTGTCTCCAGGCGATAACAACGGAGTGATCCATGTCTGGCAACCAAATCGACGCGAATGGATCGTTGGAGGTCGAGCTCTTGTTGGACATTCGTCCAGCGTCGAAGATTTGCAGGCAAGCTTTCACCTTCATTTCGTGTCTAAATGTTTATGTCTGTCTATCAGTGGTGTCCGACGTTGGATCCCTTTCGGCTTGCATCTTGCTCTTCTGATGGAACACTCAGGCTGTGGGATGTGCCAACTTGTACTTGCACAGCGATGTGGAAGATCCACGACGCGGACGTTAACGTGATATCTTGGAGGTTTGTACTTCCTAATAAGTCACAACTGTTCCAACATTTCCTTGTCTTGGCAGATCAGATTCGGTGCTTGCCTCTGGCGGTGACGACGGTATCATCTACTTATGGAATTTGAAGCATTTGAAGGTATGCTTCTGTGCGTCAATAGTATTCCTGATATCTAAGTTTTTGTAGGACGGTCCCATATGGATGACAAACTACCATTCCGCCCCAATAACTTCCATCGAATGGTCTCCTCATGACAGTTCAATGCTGGCGGCAACCTCGGCTGACAACCAGTTAAGGTATGTCGCCGCGTCTCTCTTTTTTTCAGTTTAGCTCATATTCTATCCTTGTTATGAGCAGTGTGTGGGATTTTTCTGTGGAAGCCGATCCAGAAGAAGAAGCACAAGTGAAGCAATCAGTGGCTGCTCCGAAAGGCTTGCCAGAAAGCTTGTTGTTCGTTCACCAGGTAGTGTTTTTTATTCTGATGTAGCTGAAGTGAATGTATCTCTTCTCTTCTCTTTCCTGTGCCAGGGCCAAAGGGACTTGAAGGAACTTCACTGGCATCCCCAGCTCCTAGGAACGATTGTCTCGACATCCTTCAGCGATTTCAACGTTTTCAAGCCTTCCAATCTTTAGTTTATTATCTCGATGCTCTGGTTTATAAAGAATCCAACGCTCAAAGTCCTGCGAGAATATTAAAGATCCTCAACATGCGATTGTGATGGGTTCCCAGAGGGTTCTTCGTGGATGAGGTGATGCCGCAGCTAGTCAGGATCTCCTAGCAGTCAGCAGGGAGCTGGACCGATCGATCGTTCTTCACCAGCTTCGCTTGGAATGATCTTATGGAAGCTCGATTGGTTGGCATGGAATTTGGGCTCGATGGGCTCACAAAACATTGGGGCACGCTTCTCTCTGGGATATGTGCTCGTTACTTGTGTAGCTAGTTCCCTTCTGTGTGTGTGAGTGCAAAACGCGCGAAACATCATATTCGATTGTTCCACTGAGATCAAATTTGATTTCCATTTGAAAAAAAAAACCCGGTTCCAGCAGTACAAGGTGAGGAAATTCGTGGCGCAGTGCCCCCAGAACATTAAAATTTTCCACACTCGCCTGAAAGCGCAATGGCAAGAAGCGCCAAGCATCTCCAAACCTGGACGAGTGTTGGGTATTGGGGCCAGGGGATGATAGATGCCAAACAAAACTTGCAAAACTTACAAAACTGCGAACAAACTTGGACACATGATGCAAGCTGACGAGACTGAACAATGTTGTCATCAATGAGAAGTTTGGCAATCAATCCATGACTTTTATCGACCACCATAGACTGTCTCGTCAACTCAAATCTCGAAGTTTAGCATCTATCACAGACACCTGCCTGGAAGAGCAATGGCTGTCTTTTGTGCTTGCAAAAACTGATGGCCTTTGCACACTTTTGTCTGCCACCACTCTCTCCATACCCAACTTATCCTGTACCTCTATTATACATTCCTTCATCCCTGTCCCAATCTTTATGATAATTTACTTAATATGGAATGGTGCTAAATTATAAGTTTGGCAATACCATTGTTGATAATCTTTACATTTTATAGATATACTTCATTAATAAATTTAAACACTTTCCACAAACAAGCAATTAGATTATTAATATTCTAATATTGACATTATATGTGTAAACTATCTTTGTGAGGTTTCATCCAATTTTTTGGAGTAAAACATAACAGGACAATTGCATCACGTTAGCATAATATTAATTGCATTGTCACAATCTTGTTACAACACAACACTTATAACATATCTAAAGACATCACAATGCACTTCAAAGGGTTTATTAAGATTTAGAATCTTGGGAACATAAACTATCTTTTAATTATATAAAAGCACATTGACAAATTAGTGTCCAATAAAATGGTATATTACTCTTAGTAAATGGAAAAACAAAATTTGCAAAACTTACAAAACTGCGAACAAACTTGTAATAATATTCCAACAAACCATGAAAGGAACAAATATTTAATATAGGGTTAGGACTTCTTAGGACTTCACCATTTTTAATTTCTTTTGGATTCATCTTGATTACACCACCATTAACTATATGCTTAAAAAAACTCATATGCAATTGACCAAAAGCACATTTACTCTCTTTAACATATAATTTATTTTCTTGCAACTTCTAAAACACTTATTCTAAGTGTTCAAATGATCCTTTAACATTTCATTAAAGATTAGAACATTGTCAATATATAAGACAACAAAATGTGTTAAAATAATCTCTAAATATTCTATTTATCATTATATTAAATGTAGCCAAAGCATTACATAGCCCAAAAAACATAACCATAAACTCATAAAATCTATAACTAGTTTTAAAGTTTGTCTTCTTCATATATTAATTTACCATTCATATTTGATAATACCCAAATCACAAATCAAGTTATGTAAAATACTTAGCCTTTAAAAGCTAGTCAAGAAAGTCATTAATGTGAGATAATGGATAACTATTTCTAATTGTTGTGAGCATTGATATATGATACCATCTTTTTTCATAACAAAAAGGACCAACACTTCATAAAGTCATTTATTTGGTTGGATATAACCTTTGTCAAAAAGCTTTATAAATTACTTTTTGAGTTCATTCATTTCTTGATGTTCAAATGGTATAAAGCTTTTATGGGCAATTTAAAATCTGGAATAAATTTAATATAATGATCAATCTTAAGGCTAAGAGATAGCTCTAGTGGTAAATCTTTCAGGAAAATATACCAGTAACTCCAAAATTTTCACTAATTTAAACTTGATTATCATCACTCTCGGCTTCCATCATGTGATTCCAAAAGGTTTAACATCCTTTTTTAACTACTTTTAAAGTTATTCTCATAGTTAAAAACATAACATCTCAATCCCTTGAAGAATGTTTTTGTAATTGAAAGGATATATCAAGACAACCTTCTAACCTCAACATGGTGTAACTTTATCTAGCACTATATATCCCTTAGATATACTTATTGAAAAAATCCATACCAAACACCATTTAAAAATGTAGTATCTCAATACTATTAAATCTAATTTTTCTAATATCTTTATAGAAACATCATTTATAAACTTTCTAATTACTTGCGCACCTTTTGCAAATCAAAAGTGTATGAGTAATGTTTGTTCAATTTTCAATCTTAACAGCTTAATTTAATTTTTTGAATATCACACTGTACATAGCTTTTATGTTCAATGTCCATGGACAAAGCTTATAAAATATATGTAAGCTCATAAATTTGAACTTCCTGGAAGGTTATCTAGTACTAACCTGGAAGGTTATCCAGTTTAGTATTATTCAAACCCAAGAACGCTTAACCCTAAGTATCCTAAAACCCTTAACCAATTGAAAAAAGGGGTGCACTTTTATTCATGGGCTCTTTTTCTATATATTTGAACAATTATGGGTCGTTTCTCAAGTTGTTTTCTTTGATTGTTAATATTGTTTTCGCAACACCCTACCCATCGGATTGAGCCCAGCTAGAGCAAATTAAACTTGCTAAATGTCAATTAATATATAATGTGATTCTCTTAACCAACTAATAGAGTTGGACCCGAATGAATTTAAACTTTCCAGGAAGTCATCCAACTTAATATTATTCAAACCCTGTGACTAGCATCTGGCTAGCAGTGTACGATGGTAACGGGGACAGACACTTACACAGGTTGCTGCCACAATGCTAGCCAATGGACAACAATATCAACTTGAGCTAGGATGCTTATGTGAGACACAAAGTCCCTAGGCCCCAGAGTGGAGCTGGAGGGGTGCCACGTGGTAGTGGCCGAAGCGAAAGCCAAACGAGCGTAAAACGTTTGGACTAAAAGCTCCGACTTGAAAGGTTGAGAGCGGGAGTGGAACTCCCAACAAAGTGTTCGAGGAACGAGCACAAAGCGAGCAATAAGCGAGGCTCCAAAAAGGGACCCAAAGGGACCAACACATGACACGTGGAAGTGTCCGAGATGGACCCGAGTTGGAGTCCGAAGTGGAGTCCGAGATGGAGTCCGAGATGGAGTCCGAGATGGAGTCCAAGGTGGAGTCCGAGGTGGAGTCCGAGGTGGAGTCCGAGGTGGAGTCCGAGGTGGACCCGAGATGGACCCGAGATGGAGTCCGAGGTGGAGTCCGAGGTGGACCCGAGATGGACCCGAAATGGAGTCCGAGATGGAGTCCGAGATGGACCCGAGATGGAGTCCGAGATGGAGTCCGAGATGGACCCGAGATGGACCTGAGATGGGACCTGAGATGGACCCGAGATGGAGTCCGAGGTGGACCCGAGATGGAGTCCGAGGTGGAGTTCGAGATGGAGTCCGAGATGGACCCGAGATGGACCCGAGATGGAGTCCGAGATGGAGTCCGAGCTGGAGTCCGAGATGGACCCGAGATGGAGTCCAAAGTCGAGACTGGGACCAAGACCGAGACCGGGACCGAGACCGAGACCGAGACCGAGATCGGGACCGAGACCGAGACCGAGGCCGAGCCCAAGTCCGAGTTCGAGTCCGAATCCGAGTCCGAGTCCGAGTCCGAGTCCGAGTCCGAGTCCGAGTCCGAGTCCGAGTCCGGAGCCTGAGAGGGTGAAAGCCCAAAGCGTTCGTCTCCCAGACCCTGGGGGGTTTGGTGAGCTCCAAAAGTATAGTAGGGGGAGGACTGCAGTGGAGCCAGTTTGGCCAGGAAAGGCCAGTTTGGCCCAGGAAGGCCGGACCCAGTGTTGGGTGATGAGCTGCCCACTGGGAAGTCCAAAACTAGAGTGAACACGGACCGACAAGTGGGGTAGCTTGGTGAAGTGTTCAAGAGCCGGCTCTAGTTCCCCCGGGAGATCGACTGGCCGATGCTCCCAGTCCAAGTGTGGGTGGCACTACCTACTTGGATACCAGGCGTGGCTCAACGGAACCTCGCTCTAAGCCCATGGCTAGAGCACCTAAAGGCGAAAGGTGGGGAGAGTACCCAGGTGGCTCGCGTAAGGCCACGGTGTTCCGAAATGGTGTCCCAAAGTCCCAAACTGTGGAAAGGAAGAGGGGTAGCCCTCTGGTGGGGTGACCAAGGACACAGTCACACAGTGAGGAAGTCCTCGAGGATAGTGGGACTTAGTGGTCGGGCCGGTGGGCCTTGATCCAGTGGCAGTGTTGGCGAACACAGCCAAGGACAGAAAGGGACTTGGTGGGGACCAGAACAGAGATATTGGGGAAGGCTATTCCCCATGTCTGTAGGCATCCTAAGGATGTTAAGGAGTGGATCTGGGAGGATCCCTCATGGACGGATGACCCAGTCTTTGAGAGACGGGATTGGAATGCAGGTGGTGTTGGACCACCAGTGTGACCAAGGTAGTTGGGCATGGCCTTAGCGTAACGGGCCGATACGTCAGTGGTACCTTGGGGTGTCGATCATGGGATCGGACACGTGGAGCACTTGGACCAAGTGCTAAGGTTGAGTGGCATGGATGCCATTCTCGGGGCTAGCAAGCCCCAAGTCCTGAGTTGGACTGATGGAGGTTGTGAATGAGACTCCTCCAAGTGGTAGGAGGCGTGGTTAAGTGACTAAAGTAGAATGGAAAAATTAGTCGCTTACAGCTTAACCTCAAGTATTTGAAGACCCTTAACCAATTAAAAAAAAAAGGTGTACTTTTATTCATAGGCCCTTATATTTTATATTTGAACTCATATGGATCGTTTCTCAAGTAGTTCAACAAATCAATATTTGCATTAATTGGAAGAAAAGCTTGGAGAAAATAACTTATCTTCTCTTTCTCAATCCACATTAACCAATTCATCAACCCTTTCAATTCCACCACCATTGTCTTCATTTATGACATTGATATAAAATTTCAATTTATGCTTGCTAGAATATTTTAAGGATTTATATATGTTACCTCTTCATAATGGACAAAATAACCCATACTACCTATTCTATTAGTACAAGTTGTTATTATTTATACCCACCAAGAAGAAGAAGAACAAAGGGTTGAGAACCAAAAAAAATTATTAGTAGTTGCCAACTACCACTTTTGTTAATTGTTACTTAGCCTCTGGAATAGAGTTCTTATTTCTATCCAAGATATAAGCATATAACTACTAATATTGTTCCATGAGTGAGTGATGAAAGACAATTTATTATGCTACCTCCTTACACTTTATATATATCTTTAACTTAAACTCCAAAATCTTATTACAAGAAGATGAACTTAAATTTTTTAGAAAATAACTTTGAACATCTTCATCACTTATATTTATAATCATAATACGTTTCAAAACAAATATATTAATATAATATATAAGGTCCCCACACTACTTTAACTATTATAGCTTTGCATGAAGTCTTAAACCAAAATCATTTGGCAAGTATTCCTTATAAATATGAGACTATATTTTAATCTAATTTCTAGTTTGCCCCTTTTTCAGTGCATATCTACCACCATTAAGTTTTGGTATGATTGGTGAAAAAAGACTTCATGCATACAACTCTTATACAATTATCTATGTTTGCCACTATAAAATAGTTTTCATATTGTAGACCCAATCTTCTAAAATTTGATAGTCCCACATGTCTTTAAAATTTGGTAGTTTTAGGGGTTTGAACTTTGAAACTTGTGGAACTAAGGGTAATTGTAAAACTTTATATTTTCAGAACTTAAAGAGGAGTTTAATTGCTTAAGTTTAATTGTTTTTGATGCTTTAACATATTTTTTTCTTTTATTGTTCTCCTTCTTTAATTTATAAACTTCCTTTTATAAACTCTTAATCTCAATATCTTAAACTATACAGAAACTAAAACAATTCTCTAATACCAAATGTAGCACAATTGAATTAAGAGTTAAACTCCAAGCCTATTGTACTACAAAATAAGGGTGTAGTACTGTAGCGCACGTGGTTTTGACCCTTTATCCTATGGTGATTTACCATAGGATAACACCACGAAGCGGAACCTAACCCTCTTTGTGCCACATGACAGATGCCACGTGTCACATGCCATGTGTCCATGCCACGTGTCCATAGGAACCCGAGGTTCAGAGCCTGGGGCCACTGAACGAAGGAACGGTGCCAAACTCCCAAGCACAAAGCCAAGGAGTGACGGTACCAAACCACGGAACAACTCCCAAGCATAAAGCCCAAGGAGCGAAGGGACAGGAGCCCGGAGCGACTTGGAACAGTCCTGGAGCAACCAGCATCCCAATGCCAGGACCAGCACTCAAAACGGAGCCAAATGGAGTCTGGCGCTATTTCGGCATACCGGTGGCCTAACGCGAGGACATGGGTACTCCACCAACTAGCATGGAATGGAGCTTGGGCTTAGACCCAAGCCGGACGCAGAACAAGGACAGGCATGCAAGCGGGAGCTAGACTATGCCTCAGGTTGGTCAGCCATGCCCGACCTACCCACTATCCCTACTATACATTTGGAACCCCCCACAGCCCCCCCCCCCCCCCCCCCCCCTTGAGGAACACACGCTTTGGGCTTTCACCCCAAGCCTCCCTTAGTATCAGGAGTTAGTCTCTGGGACAAGCTCGAAACTTACTAAATATGGAATGTCCCTAGATTGCGAATTTGGACATGGGACGAACACCATTGTGTTCAGAACGATCTCTACATTTCGTAGATATGCCAAATGAGCGAATCTGGACACTTTCCATAAATAGCATTTGGGACCGAAATGAGACTAACACAAAGGGCATGATAGCGAGGGTGTTTGGCAGACACAGTAAGCTATCATGTAGCGATATTGAGGGACCAATCTCAATACGCGAGGGTTCTTGTCAAGCCAGTGCAAGACAGAGCAAAAGAGAACTAACAAGCCGGGCCAAGTATGCTTAGCTCAATAGACACTTAGGAATTCCTTCCTTATGCTCATCCGGCCAAGTACAGATGCAAAGTCCAGTTTACTAACACTTGAACAAGAGGGGCTAATAAAGGGAACCAGTAGTACCGACCTCCTGCCATCGTGGCAGTAAAGTAAGAGTGTATGTAAGGACTAGCCGATAGGTAACTTTCGATACCCGAAGTCATATTCGCGACAAGTACAATCCTTTATAAGCACCAACTCTTTATATCTAGCTCTTATAAACAAAATGGTGTCAAACAATATTTAATACAATTTGGTTATATAAAAGTATACTTTGGGCTTTCACCCCAATCCCAAGAGTTAACTCTTTAGGATAAGTTTGAAAAATTATTAATATGGAATGGCATTAGACTAGAAATTAAGATATAGGAACAATATTATGATGTTTAAAACACTCTACATTTTGTAGATATACATCTAAACACTTACCATATAAAATACATAAGATTGAAATAGAATTAATACAAGGGGTATAATAGCAAGAGTGGTATACACAATAAGCTATTATATAACACTAGGATCCATATCAACACTAGCAAGTGTTAGTTAATAAATAAATTTCTTTAATTGAACTAAATATGCTTAACTAACAGCATTTATAAATTTTGTCTTTATGCTCATCATCTGGTAAAGTGTAAACTAAATTAGCTTAAGTGGAGGAATAAAGGGAATCAACAATATAGTAAGGAAACAATGTTCATAAAGACTAATTGATAATTATCTTTTGATACTTGAAGTCATAGTTGTGATAGATGAGATTTCTAGATTCATCCCTACACCACGGCCATTGCCTTAACGACTTAGCACAACTGAAATTCAATCTCAAGATCACCCATATTTGTAGCCATTCCCATAGATATTGAAAATGGTTTTGCTACTTATTATTATAAAAACAAGCTTAAGAAAGTCAATATTGGATAAACTAGTGTCAAGTGAACCACTTGATGATACTCTTAAAAATAAAATAAAGTGGTTATTAACTTATTCATGTATTATCTATACAACTCCTTATTTCCTCAAAAAATCATTATATCAAGACATTTCACAATAGCAGCATCAATATTACATTATTGAAGCTAAGGCCTCCTTCCAATTTGGGAAATGTTGACAATGTCATCTAACCTCATTACACACCTAGTAGTGAATATCATAGCTATAACCACGTCCTCATCTTTATCCTTGAATATAAACAATAACAATATTAACCTCCATCAAAACAAGATTATATAAGTAATGTTGAAGTACATACATTTATAAGTGGGAGAAGTGATATCTTATAATATTATGCTAGTGGAAGAGTGTCATCAGGGGCAAGTGCATACATAAGTCTTATAAGATCTTGACTCAACTTGATCCAATTTAATATATTCAGCTTTGCATGAAACAAAAGGCTCCAAAAGTGAATATTAAATTGCATAACTGAATATGATCCCTGACAAAGATAATATAATTTCTATATACATTAACACAATTGTTAACATGTCAAAATGAGATATCCAAGATAAGGCTCTAATTTTCACGAGTGGTTACACTCAAACCATTATATAATTGCAACACTATCATTTGAAAACATATGAGAAACTCATTTAGATATTGGGCATCTTCCTAAGAATGAGAGGTGATAATTATTATAAAGTAATTGAATCAATAATACATATTATTCTTAAGATTCATATAGAAGAAACACAGTCAAATGCACATCAAGAGCAAGAAGTGTTACATTGCTATCAATTAAATTTGATTATTACCTACAACTAAATAATATTAAGCAATTACACCAATTATTACTCTAGAGTCAAAGGAGGAAGAGGAAGGTGTTGAGGAGTATAATGCTCTAACATGGAGATGAGATGAAAAAAAACAAAAAGAAGAAAGAAATGGAAAAGCTATAAAAACAAGACAAATTTAGACAATGTAAAAGTTAGATTTAAATTAAGAAAAAATAAAATTTAACACTCATCAGGGATAATTAAAGTTGCCCCTCAACTCCACCAGTACAAGTGAATGGAATACAAAACTATATATATTTAATTAGCCCAAAAATCTTAATTTGATGGTCTAAATTGAAAACTAATGTCCACATTATAACTATACACCTAAACACCAAGTATATTAAGATGTAACCACCAACTAGCATCACTATCCAGCAAACCAACTTCTCCCCCTCCACCAAGCAAGGTTGGCTAAGAATAATAATAATAATAATAACAGCTATTTCAAGTCATGAGGACCCACAAAGGGCATTAAACCATCCTATCCACTGTTGGTGTGGAGTTGGGGACATGCAAGTTCAAAGATGGTATCATCGTACAGGTTTGTGGTGGTAGTGAGGTACTCACAAAGTAGGTGGTGTTGCTGTTGTTGGAGGAAGAGAATAATCATCATCGTAGTCAGAGAAGTAGTCATCATAGCTATCATATTGATATTCAATCCATTTAAATTCTGCAAGGTGAGGGCACTTCTTCATTAGCTGTTCTCTTGTTGTTTTGTTGTGCATATTAAACAGTAGACACTCTCTCAAGTTGTTGAATAAGCCATTATCCCATATCAGCTGGCAGCTCCATAATTCTAGCTTGGCTAGATTAGGAAGAGCACCTAGTGATAAAGTTAGAGCCAAAGAACCATCTTTCGTAAAATCTTCCAAACTCTGACTGGACAGAATAATAGGATGGCTCCCCGTTGTAGGCACTGACTGACTCCCATTGCAATTAGAGAGCTTGAGCTTCCTAAGATTTGGGCAAGCCTTCAATATGCCAATCAATACATCATTCATGTCTTCCTGTGAATGGTAAACCTTGTCAGAGTAAGCAAGAACAAGCGTGTGGAGGCTGCTGAAGATTGTGTTTGCTGGGGGCTCATCTATAGTTAAGGAATCGTGTAACTCCAAGCATGTCAGCCTTGGGAAGTTTGATATGAGGCAAGAGCCTGTATGTAAACTAACTTGAGTCAATGACAACCTCTTCAAGGTGGAAGCATAGGGAACTAGGAGCTTTTGCAGTAGCTCTTCTTTGCATACCTCATACTCAAGGATCAGTTTCACCTCCTCAAGTCCAGATCGACCTGCCAAAGCGTTCATAAGAAACGTTTCATACTTATGGTCCATATACTGCTCTGGTACGTCTATCTTAACCTTGGGCACTTGTTTGGAAAGACGATTCCATGTTTTTGACACAAGTGAAATTCTTGATAAATCTTCTATCCAGTGGAACTTGCTCAGCACCGTAAGCCAGACATCATCTGGAAGAGAGTCCCCGGAACTGAATAACTTCTTCGTCATCCTCCCAACCCTTATCGTTAAGTGCCCCAATCCTATATAGAGAAAGGACATCGCCACCTCATCGCCAGCGTGGTGGTGAGGCATGACACGACATCTGCTGTGCCACGTCACCATGGTCATTTTTATTTCTCCCGCTCTGAGGCTAGGGTTTGTTCGTAGCTAGCATCGCCCCCAGCGCACTGGCTTCTCAGCGCCCTAAGGGTTTGGCGACGCCGTGATGCTGCTGGTGATTCCCGGGCGATCTCACCTTGCCGCCGAGAAGATCCTCGCCATAGGATGGTTCTTCGTGGATGAGGTGATGCGAGCAGCTAGTCAGGATCTCCTAGCAGGAGTTGCAGTTGGACCGATCAGGCGAGTAAACTTCACCATGAAGGATGAGTCTTCAGAGGGTGGACAAGATGCGGCGAGTGTGGGATGCCCAAACACACCGGCATCCAACAGGCGGATCTAGTGGGAAGAACATACCACTGGGTGGCTGGCAACGGATAGCCCACATTCTTGGGGATTGCGAAGTTGAGGCTCTTCAGCAGGGCCGAGCTGAGCTTGGCAGCCTAAGTCGTCCCGATTGTAGCAAGCCGATGCTAACGCAAGGCCAAGGGCGTCGAAGTCTAGGTGGCCAAGGCACAGGAGGTCGGAGTTGGACACCCGGAGAACTCAAGGTGGAGCACAAAAGGTTTGCATTGGGAGTTTACAGCGATGCTGTGCTGTTCCGTGTTGCGCTCAGTGAAAATGCGCAGCTGGCCTATTGCTAACCTCTCCCGACCATGGCTGCTTTGCAGAAGGACTTGCTGGACGAAGGTTACGCAGATTTCGTGGAGAAAATCGAAGATTGAGCAGGTGGCCGAACAAGTCACTCCTCGCCTGCTATCTGCGATATTCGACTCTGAAAGGATACACACATTGGGCTGATGCAACGAAGAATGAAGAATCTTCTATGCTTCCTTTGAAAGCACAGACTCGTAAGGTGTAAGGTATGGACGATGCTCTAGAGAGTTTTGTATCTAACACCGTGTCTCTTCTTCCTAGCTGATAAAATTTTCAAGAAGCTTGGGGCAGAAACAAGATTGCTTAGGGACTGGAACATCCTGGGAGAGCCAAGTCGGTCTTTTTGATACATCAGAGGCAGAAATGCGTCAACTTGAAAGAGTGAAGCGGAAGCGGGGTGTTATTGCCGTGGTGATGGATAATGCTTCCAACATGTGGCTAGCCGGACAGATGCCTGAGACGCGCTGGGGAATGTGGAGTGTTCCCTGTCAGTGCCAGGCACTGAACCTCGTACTCAGATCGTCAGGCACTCTGGACTTCATCAAGGATTGCATTGGAAAAGGGATGGCCATTGTTCATGTAAGCGAAGATCCAACACATCTGTTCAGGCAGCAGGGAGCAAAGGAGGCTGTATCAACGAGGTTTGTATTCAAGGTTCACTTTCTAGTTTCAGCTTTCTAACGAACTTCGTTTTCTTGTTGATGATTTTAACTTCAGGCTTGGCTAGTAATACTACATGCTGGAACGGCTGCGAGAAGTTTGCGACTCTTTGAGAGTAATCTTCCTTAGTGGGAACTTTAAAGCGTGGCTCAAGCAGCAGCCGAAGGGCAGTGATGCTCAGCAAGTTCAGGACCTCTTTCATAAGAACAAGCAGGTTGCGGTTCAGTTTTGGCAGCAGGTGGACAAGATTCTTTTCTTGATGGAGCCAGTGGTACGAGCCATCAAGTTTTTTGACATATGCACACCAACTATGGGATTCGTCTGGCAAGCTTGGAAATACATAGCCGACACAACATTCCAACACCTTTGCCAGCAGGGGAGAAGGAACTTGTGATGGCTGTGCTTGCACATCGGGAGGAGCGTTACCTCAAAGATTGTGATCTGTTTGGTGCGGCCTGGTGTCTGAACCCACGGTACAGATATGTAATAAGACATCGACCAGTGGCCAGCAGTCAAGCGGTTTTATCCAGACAACGAAGACTTCATGCGGTTTGCTCGCGAATGCAAACCGGACCTTTTGATCCTACAAGCTCCGGACTGGCTGCGCGTTTGTTCGAAGATCCAGCAGCAGTAGCCGATCCCTGGAAGGCGTGGGCAAGCTGCCGAGAAATGGATTTGCACGTACCTTTGCTTTGGAGGTTTGCATGCAACGTCTTGGCCTTGCTTCTTCTAATTGTGCTGCAGAGCGTAACATCAAGGCATATGGAAACGTTTTGACTCTCAAACGGAATAAGTGAGTTGATTGAATTGAATTGAATTTTCCTGCTGGATACTAACAAAACGTGCTACGTTGAATCCAGAGCGCATCCAAAAGCTCGTGAATATCTACCAGAACTCTCGTCTGTGGAGGAAACGGCAGCAGTCCATTGACAAATCCGTGGCTAAGCAGACTGGTGCCGAATTTGATGATGAAACAACAGGGCCAGGGGCTTATGCTCAGGTTGACGCTGATGATTCCTTATAGGAGAGCGAAGACGAGCACGACACAGTTGATAAAGGGGCTAGTAAGTTAAAGTTGCATAGTTTTTTCTTAGAACTAAGTAAGGACGGTGTTTTTCAGCGGCGACGATGACAAAGTACAGTTGGGACATTATTAAGGGAATCGGATGGTTCTAGAGATACAAGCAGTTTGGGTTAGTCCCAACCTACTAGATAGTTTGGAATATAAAGACATTTATTTTCGGTGCAACAAGGCATAGGATGATTGATGGAGGAGCTGCTGAAGTAGCAGGAGAATAAAAATCTTTTGAGCTGGAACACCAACAAACCAGAGAAAAGTCGCAGATTTATATGTACGTTCAAGGCCGCTGCAACAGTGTCGAAGACCGAACAAGTGTAAGTTCTTTTCATCTCCTTTTTTGGCTCTGAACTGTTTGGTGCTATCCAAAGCAAAGTATGGAGGCCTGGCTCGAGTTCGACAAACGAGTTCCTTGCGCTGTTTAAAGCCGACCACCATGACATCGTCGACTCTACGCAAGTCTGGTACAGACAATGAGAAAACGCTGCTTCTCGAATATTCCAGTGGTGATAAAAAAGAAGCCCGATTGAGGTCGAGCGCCATGGGGAGCCTTGAGGAGCATCAGCCCGCTTTTCCACCGTCCGACATTGTCTTCCAACATCTCATCGTCCACAAGGCGGCGCAGCTCAAGGTGGGTGGCGCTGTTGGTTTCTCGCGGTCTGGCTGATTCGTTCCATCAATGCAGGAAAAGCCCAACAAGGCCGATGGCACCGTGCTCAAGTTTGGAGCTCACACCACGGATCATATGCTCCAGATCGTGTGGAAGGAGGAGCTGGGCTGGATGCCTCCCAAGATCGTCCCGCTTGAGCCACTCTCGCTCCACCCTTGCGCTCAGGTTTGTGATATTCTTTCTTTCCATGACTTTTCCGGATTGGAATCACACTGCTCGTTGCATGAATCCAGGTTCTACACTACGCCACCGAGTGCTTCGAGGGCATGAAAGCTTACAAAGACAAAGAGGGACGCATTCGCCTCTTCCGCCCCGACATGCATATGAATCGCCTCGCCAGATCAGTCGCTCGCCTCGCGCTTCCCAGCTTCGACAAGGTAACAACTCCATGGATTCTTTCCTTTCGTCATGATACCAAACTTTGTAGGAGGCTTTACTGAGATGCATCGAGGAGCTCCTTCGCGTGGAGCGGGACTGGATTTCCGACGTCGAAGGATTCTCCGTTTACATCCGTCCCACGGTGATCGCTACCCAGCCATCGCTGGGAGTCCAGCAGTCACGGGAGGCATTGCTTTTCGTGGTTTTGTCTCCGGCTGGATCATCCTTCTTCTCCGCCTTGTCGACGTCTCGGCTGGCCCCGATCAAGCTCCGGGTCGACACGCAAAACACGAGAGCGTTCCCGGGAGGAGCTGGGGACCGGAAGCTGGGATCAAACTACGCCCCGACCATCGTCCCGCTGCTCGAGGCAGCAAAGCTGGGATGCTCGCAGCCGCTGTTTGTCATGGACGACAAGTATGGAGGATTCGTGGGAGAAGCTGGAACCATGAACATCTTCTTCCTGCTTCGCTCTGGACAGGACACACTGGAGCTTGTGACACCGGCTTTGGACGGCACCATTCTTCCTGGCGTGACGAGAGACAGCGTGCTGAAGCTCGCGACCAAGATACAAGGACTGGAAGTCTCCGAAAGGTCTCTTCGATTCTCCGAGGTGAAAAGTTGGTCTCCTTGATCTTCGATTGACACTGGCTTTCAGATCGAGGCGGCCGCTGGACAAGGCAGGCTGGTGGAAGCATTTGGAACAGGAACAGCGTGCTTGATCCAGCCAGTGTCCGGGCTTCTCAAGGAAAGCGGAGTGATGATCGAAGTCCCGTTTGATTCCAAGGCCGCAAACGATGCGGTAGCGGCAGCTCCGGGAAGTTTGGAGCTGGAGAAGGAGCACGTCAATCGCCCAGGCTTCAACCTCTGTGGTCTCCTCGTGCGAGCACTGATGGATATCCACTATGGTCACACGCACAGCGAATGGTCTCGCGTGATCATCGGCTAAAGTTCTCACCTCTATCAAAGTTTTGCACGAAAGACTTTCGAAGTTTTAGTATATCCGAGGATATTCTAGGATATTCGTTAATCTAACGGCTCTAAAGAGGTTAAAAATTAGGGTTCTTCCGCGAGGTATGGCTGGCTTGATCGATGTTCTTGTGGATCTCAACAACACGCTCGTCTCCACTGGCGGCGACATCAAGTTCCCATGCCTGGTCGGCTCCTTCTGCTTCGCTCACGGCGCGCTCGAGTTTCTGGCAGCTCTCGACAGGATTCCTGGCGTGAGGATCGGCTTCTACAGCTGTGGAAAGGCGCTGCGCAACGCCAATCTCTTGCAAGCGCTCTCCGCCGGCCTCGAGGATCGTCTGGGCTACAAGATTTCGCAGGAAATCGAGGTATTCAGCGTCAGGCCAGGGAAGAAGAAGCCGCTCCATGGCCTGAGGGAAGGACTGGATCTGGAGAGGGCCATTTTGATCGACGACACTGGCAGGAACTCGGCCATGGGAGAGGAGAGGAACCTGGTGAAGATCTATCACAAGAGGCGGCTGTATGACGAGGAGGGAAAGCTTTGCAAAGGTGGCAACGTTTTCAAGGCCAGGATCGCCAACAATCTCGTCCGCGCGCTCGGTCTCCTCCTCAAGTCGATCGAATCCTCCTCGAGCTCCAAGACGTTGGTGCAAGCGCTGGAGTCGCTTCAGTGGAATGGAGACGAGTATCTCCACGAGTCGAGCAACTCGGAGGAGATTTACCGGCTTGGTCTGGAAGCGATGCGAGGCGTGAGGCCGGAGTTTAGCATCAAAGAGGTGGTGAGCTCGGTTGATCCTTGGTCGCCCCATGAGAGTAACGAGGAGCTCTTCCCAAGCTCGCGCAGCCATCTCCTCTCATAGAGAAGGTACTTAAAGGTTAACCCTTCCTATACTATTTTTTTCTTGTTTTGTCGCTTGGTGACTGATTGAGGCGCAGCTATGGCGACAGCCGCGATTGGAATGCCGGCGATCAAAGCACCCAAGATGGTTTCTTTCGCGGGAGCTGAGCATCACAGGGCTGGATTGTCAACCCAATTGCGATCCACTGCTATGATCTCGAGAAGGGCAAAGGTATGAGACGACGATGTCATACTTTTTCGTTAAACGATGCATAGGATTTTGCTTTTCGATTTGGCTGCTGGATTGCTGGCTGGCTAGTAGAGCGTGAGGAGCAGCTTCATTCTTTGTGGCTCAGTCTTTAAGCATGCTACCAATCTTTTTGACTGCCTGAAGTTATGGTTCATGTGTACATTAAAGATTCTCGCTACTGATCATGGCATTCGCTGCTCAAGCACCGATATCGACGTCTCAGCTCCTCCGAAGGATCAAGGTGAAAAAGCGCCTGTTCGTTTCCTGGAAACCTTCTAAAGTTTTGTTACAACTTTTGCAGATCAAACCCTCACAGAACAACCGGTTGCCTCTTCCTCTGGAGCTGAACTATTCAAAGATCAAAAAGAAGGAGAGAGTTCCGTGTCTGCAGCTACGACGAGCTTGTCAATCATCGTTTTAGGTGCCACGGGTGATCTCGCCAAGAACAAAATCTTTCCAGCCTTGTTTGCACTTTACTACACCGGTTACCTTCCAGAGGTAGTCTTTATCTTCTTTCCCAAGATTTTAAATTTTTTGATGTGCAGAAAATCGCGATCTTTGGCTATTCCAGAAGTGAGCTCCAAGATGAAGACCTCCGGAGGCTCATCATGGGAAACTTAACGTGCAGGCTGGATCACAGGTTCTAATACTCGTTTGGCATATTTGGATCTCAAAGAGAACTTGGCATGCAGAGAAGGATGTGAAGAAAAGATGGAGAGCTTTCTAAAAAATGTATACTATGAGCACGGCGGATACGATACATGCGATGGTATGGTGATTCTGGACAAGCGCTTGAAGAAACTAGAGGTATTATTTCTAGCTTTTGCTTTGGCATAGTAGAGAAAAGAAACTGACAAGTTTTGTAGGGAAGTTGTTGTGCAAATCGGATTTTCTACCTGTCGGTTCCTCACGAAGTAGTCGTTGAAGTTGCGCAGTGTGTTGGCACCAATGCTCAAAGCAGGAGTGGCCACACGAGGATTATAATCGAGAAGCCATTTGGCAACGACGTGCACACCTCGAAGAAGATGACCGAGGGATTGCTTTCAAAGTTCACCGAAGACCAGATATACAGGTACGATACCGATTGTTTCAATCAAAGAGAGTAAACAAAACATGCTTTGTTGCTCTTTTTACAGAATCGATCATCTACTTGGCAGAGATCTCATTGAAAACTTGACAGTCTTGCGGTTTTCAAATCTAATCTTCGAGCCTCTGTGGAACCGCACATACATACGAAACATTCAAGTAAGCCCGAGTGCTATTTCCAAGACTCGACTGCGTGTGCCTTTCATTTAGATATTGTTTGCCGAGGACTGGGGAGTGGAAGGCAGAGGAAGGTAACCAGTTTTCTTTTGTCAAGCTTTAATTTGAGCTTTATTTTGCCGGTTCCAGGTATTTTGACGAGCAGGGAATAATACGTGACATTGTCCAGAGCCATTTGTTCCAGACGATTGGTCTCCTTGCAATGGAGCCCCCAGTAAGCCTGGAAGGAGAAGATATTCGCAACGAAAAGGCAAGCAGGTCTTTCATGAATTGAATGGATCATGAATCGAGTTGATTGATCAGGTGAAAGTGCTGCGATCAATGCGCAAGCCAGCTCTGGACGACGTTGTTCTTGGTCAGTACAAGGAAAGCGTGTCAAAGGGTGGCAGCTCCAGAGTTCCGGGATACTTGAGCGAGCAAGACGTTCCAGCCGACAGCCTCACTCCCACATTTATAGCGTCAGTTTTGTACATCGACAACGGGCGCTGGGATGGTGTTCCGTTCCTCATCAAAGCCGGTCACGGCCTCATCAAGCACAAGTGAGCTGAGAGTTTTACTCCACACTCCACTTGTTTTTCTGACTATACTTCCACAGGCAAGAGATTCGTATTCAATTCCGAGGCGTCCCTGGGAACTTGTACCGCGATAAGTTTGGTTTCAACATCGACCTGGCCACCAACGAGCTGGTGCTCAGAGTTCATCCGGACGAGGCCATCAATCTCAAGATCAACAACAAAGTTCCAGGCCTGGGATTGCAGCTGGACTCCTCGGAGCTCAATCTTCTCTACAGGGACAAGTAAGCTCACTCGTTTCTTCAAATGTTAACTAGAACGGAGGAAGCTAAGTTTTTGCTCATAACACCAGATACAACACGGAGATCCCAGACTCGTACGAGCGATTGATCTTGGACGTGATTGACGGCGACAGCCACTTGTTCATACGGAGCGACGAGCTCGCACAGACCTGGGAGATCATCTCGCCGCTGCTGGAAGAGATCGAAACACACAAAGTGGCCCCCGAGCTCTACACGTTTGGCGGAAGAGGCCCAGTCGGTGCTTACTACTTGGGCGCTAAGCACGGGGTTAAATGGGCGGACGATTAAGCTAAACTGTGGGACGGAATGTTCCACTGTAAAGGAGCATATTCCGGCAAATAAAAACTTGGGATCACATTTGTACTGGAAGTTGTTTTTGGTCGTCCGTGATCGAGAGGAGAGAGACGAAGGATGCACGACTTTTGCTTCACGTACCCGTATGGGATCGTGCTCTTGTGTGGCGGACTTGTGGGTTTTCTCCGGCGGGGGAGCTTGGCATCGCTCTATGGCGGCGTTGGAGCTGGGATCTTGCTCCTTGTCGCCGGTAAGATCAGCCTCTCGGCTTACCACAAGGGTAGCAATTCGCTGCTCTCGCAAATCCTCCAGACAGGTGACAGATCGATAGCTCGTTTGGTTTCACTCACGATTTGGATTTGCAGTGATCGCGTTGTCTGTGTCGTGGGTGATGGGGGAGAGATTTCTCGACACTGGTAAAGTGATGCCTGCTGGAATGGTCGCCGCGATCAGGTAAAAATCAAATTTTTAGAGGTGGAGCTCACGAGAGAAGTTTTTGTTTTCGCAGTGTTATCATGAGCTTGTTCTACGCGTACAAGCTTGCTAGTGGAGGCAACCACATCCCAAAGAAGCAAAACACAAGCTGAGAGAATTCATGGAATGGAATAGAATGGCCTCAGAATTATTTTCAATATCACAGCACATTGTTATTTACCAAGTCAGTGAAAAAAATATATGATTTTTTTAGCAGCTTACGCCCAGCTCCAGCTTCAGCGTGTAGTTAGTCTCTTCCGCGGTTGGACCAGAGAATTGGATCGGACCTGTTCGTCGATGTTTAGCTTGATTCCTGGCAGCGATTCAAAGAAAGTTACCTGGACTACGATAATCATCTTCCACAGCCCATTTATCTCGCACGGAGGCAAATTTCTTGAAAGGCGCACCTGCGAGGAGTAGCAGCAACGATTGTCAATGCAACAAGTCAAATGTTTGTACTCACCATCAAGTTCCACCATGGCTTTCTTTATCACAGGCTTGTTCTTGCCTGCACGAGGGAAACATGTGTGAGACGCAGCGGACTTGAAGTATCAGTTTTACCTCTCCGTCTCTCAACATCCATCAATGATGTCAATGCCGTCCCTCCCACAGTCCAGTCTTTTGAAGAGGCTGACAAATTTCCCACCTGGAAACTAGAGCATTAGTCACACACTATAGCTGGATGGTACTTCACTACAGACCGAGGCAATCAATCCTGTCTGTCCAGCATGAAGGAGCGCTCCTGCGGCATAGCCCAACGCATAGCAGTAAGTTGAATCAAAATTTGTCGGTAGACCACACCGGCCTTCATATCTATACAGCCTGTTAGCATGGTAGCAACAACTGTGCTGGGAAAAAACATTACCCGAGGAAGTGAGACTGCCCCTTGAAGCTTCCAGTGTATGATCCTTCTTGTTTTCTCCGCAATAACTCAGTTTCCACCATGGAAATCAACATTTTCTCGGTTTCGATTTTGGCAACCTGGAATAAATCTTTTGCTAAGAATCACAAGCGAAACGATGGTAAAAATTTTAATATACAAACCTGAACGTTCCCATGGGGATCACGCTCCAAGAGCAGTTCCTCTTGGATGCTATGTGGCAATGAGTCGAACAGAGCATGACACTGGGGGGACAATTTGTGCCTCCAATGTCCCTCTTCATCCACTGTACCGCTGGCCAAAATCTCGTTCAACTCCGAGATCAAGTGCTGAATCTGTTGCACGAGTCTCAGTCAGCACGACAACAAAGAAATAAAATATACCTCTGGAATAAAATCAATCAGCCCCTCAGGGATAAGTATCACGCCATAGTGCTGACCATTCTCAGCCCTCTTACATATTGTATCAGTGATAGAGTTCGTCACTTGCCGCAAAGTCTGCTTCTTCACGGATACCTGAAAAAGGCAAAGGATAAGACATCCGTATGTGTTGAAAGTAGACGCACCTCTTCACCGATAAGAGCGACATTTGGGTGCGTCTGCAGAGCACACTCTAAAGTTATGTGTGAGGCTGCACGTCCCATAAGGCGGACAACTGCTCGAGAGAAAGTCCTCGTCACGGACTTTAAAACAAGCTAAAGGCAACAAACTTCTTACAGTGGTAGTATTTTCCCGTAGAACGTGCGTCGACCATGATGTTCCCAATCATTTCTGCATATATCTACCGCGGAGGCTGAGAGGAGCAGCAGAAAGATTGAGGGATACCTTGCAGGCTGTGTCGAATCCGAAACTAATCGGCACTTCCTTGCTCTTAAGATCACCATCAATAGTCTTTGGGCATCCGATAACATGAGTTTTCAGGTTCCTTGCTCTGGATGACAGAAAGCGATCGAACGTCAAAAACACTTTTTTTTTCTAGATAAAAGAGAATACTATAACCTGAAATACTCCGCAAGAAGGCAGGCATTCGTGTTGGAGTCGTCCCCACCAATAACTACAATGCCGTCCAAGTCGAGCTTCACAGCCGTGTCTTCCGCTTGCTTGAACTGCAAAGGCAAAAACACATTGATTGAGCTGAGAGCCATTACTGCTATTGGAAAAACACAAGAAACCTGCTCAGGTGTCTCAATCTTGTCTCGACCGCTGCAGATGATATCGAAGCCTCCCTGACACCTCGACCACGGATGTAAGAGCCCAGAAAGAAAAGACTTCCCATCCAAACCATACCTGGTTCCGATACGGATACAAAAACTCCGAGGTAATCTCGACGTACTTGCACCTCATGATCCCAGCAGGTCCTCCACGAAAGCCAAGCAACAAGCTTCCCGGTGCATGCTTTTGCAGGTAATCTACACAAGGAAAAAAAAAAGACTTGTCATGGAACTAACTTGTCACAGCTCCAAGTTCTTACCGAAAAGTCCAGCAATCACATTATGGCCACCAGGAGCCTGACCACCAGAAAGAACGACCCCAATTCTCAATTTCACCTCCTCCTTGAAGGCCGCGGCAGCACAAGGGACAATGTGCACTGATGGCTGCCCAAAAAGCTTTGGAAACAGCTGAGCGATGGCGCCTAAGACGAAGAGAAATTCTCAGCAAAAAGCTACCAGATCTAGCTCACATACCAGCGTCTCCAGCAGCGGAGGTGGACGAGCCATGCTCGACCTTGAAATGCCCCTCGAGCACCGATGGCATTGGCGGCTTGTAGTCGAGCCTGGAGCTCTGGACGGGGCTGTAGACCGAGACCTCGCGACTGCAGGATCGCTTGGCTCCTCCATTCATCAATGCGATCGTCATCGCTGCGCTGTGCCGCTCCTCTCTCAATAGCGGAGCCCTACCCCCTCTCAGGCGAAAAAATATTTGTAAGATGCCAGAAGGATATACCGGTAAATATCTCATCGGATAAGAACATTCCCAGGACAATCCGTTTGCATGTTGACGGGTAGTTTAGTCCACGGTGCCCTAATCAAGTTAATATTTAGTTACTTTTTTTACAAAACAGTAATAGGATAAGTCAATGGTCAGCCCTCGACCCTCCACATGGCATTGTTGGATTGGGCCTCGCGCGCGGTCGCTTTGACCCGCGCCGTGTATTGTTGCTGTTCTTGCGGATGGCTGCTGTTCTTGGTGTCTCCGAGGCTGTCGCGCTCCACTGCCACTGCCGAGGACAAATTAGTCTCGGCGGCGGCGGCGGCAGTGGCGGCAGTGATCCCATTCCTCAATCCTTTCCGCCCGCTGTGATTGACCAGCCCAGCGGCGCCGCCAGCGCTGTTCTTCTTCCGGATGTCCGCCGGAGGGATGAAGCAATCCTCCGAGAGCCCCGGAACGTTGAGCGCCACCTCCTCGATCGTCCAGTCCTCCTCCATCCTCGTCCTGGTGTGACCCATGGCCACCTCCCCGAATCTAAACAGCGTCACGCACGAATGCCCCGAGTGGGCGATCACCAGGCCGTCGACGCTGCGGTAGTCGTCCAGCGTCGACTCGATGCTCGTCTCCCAGTAGACGACCTCGCCCGCCGACGCCTGGATGCGGGTTAGGTGCGAGTCCTCGATCCGGACGAGCAGTCCGGTCCTCTGGCTGAAGTAGCCGAAGAGTACGTGGCGGATGATCTCGGCGGGGCCGTCGCTGCGGGCGCCCAGCGTGTACGGGTCGGCGGCGAGCTTGAGCACGAAGCAATCCTCGCCACCCAGCCGCTTCTCGCCCACGCAAACCGCGCCAGAAAAGATGGTGGCAGTCGTCAACGGATCCAATCCCTGTTGCAAAGACAAAAGCGCCATGAGATCTTGACATTCCGATTCCAATCTTTTGGATTCGTGATCGAGCAATCGCGGAAGAGAGAATGCGAGCGAGCGATGGTACCATCCATACCTGGAGGACGCGACGAAGTGGGCGCACGGGTCCCTTGGCGGCGTGAGGACCCATCCAGGGGTTTTGCCTCCAGACGAGCTTGCCATCGCATCCGGCATGGACTTTGCTGGATCCTCCGCCCAGCACCAGCTCCACGTACCACATGTCGGGCTTCATCTGCCACAGCACGAAGCATCCCGCCTCGGCGGGGCGGAATGGGTTCTTGGTGCGCACCACGCGATTCACGGTCTCGAATTCCGACAGAGACATCCGGATCTTGCCCGCCGCGTACGAGTTGTGGATCGAGGCCAGGAATTTGGAGCCCCCGGATGCTGCCATGTACTGGTGGAGGATGTACTGCGCGGACGTCGACTCCTGCCAGATCGAAGAAGCCACGCACATCAGTGTCGATCCAAGGAAGAAAACACCCAAGAACACTCGGCCAAGAACACCACGCACTTACAATGGGGCCATCCCTGGGCGAGACGCGAGCGTAGAGGCAATGGGCGCTGCTAGCGGCGATGGGTGCGAGTGGAGCTCCCAGCACGCCCAGCAGCAGCCGCACGTCCGAGTGCTTGTAGCCCAGCAGTGGCAGCGTTGTCTTCTCGATCTGCTCCATCATCCAGCTCCGGAAGGATCCCTGCCGCTTGGTGGCGCCGCCGCCGCCGCCGCTGCCACCGCCGCCAAGGGATCCGTTGCCGCCGCCTCCATCGGCATCGGCATCCGGGCCCTCGCGGACCGGCGCCAGCGTCTCGTGAGGTCTGATCAAGCTGCCGCTGCGAACCATGTGGATTTGCTGCGACGACAGCGCCGCTGCCTGCTGGAGGATGAAATCCGGCGATCCCGAGCGCTGCTGTTGCTGCTGCTGCTTCCTGGACGAGCTCCCCGGGCGGAGGAGGAACAAATCCTTGAGCTTGCTCTCCAGTCGCCGCAGCCCTCTGCCCGGGGAGATTCCGCGCTGCCACGACCTGTGCTTGTGGCTGGATTGCTGCTGCTCGGCCATGGAGCTTGCTCGAGGATGTGTTGACGATCCAAGGCCCGATCTTGGGCTAGTGTCAAATCACCATCTTGGGCGATAGGATTCGTTCGTTTGTGGCAGGGAGGGCAGGGAGGAGAGGATAAGAGGGAGCGATCGATGGATTGGGTGAGAGAGAGGATGATAGATCTCTTGGACAACGCGCGCACACGCAGGCAGCAGTAGCAGAGAATGCGAGCGAGTGAGAATGGCTACTCTCTCCTGGGACGTGACAACAAGGTGTGACAGGGATGATCAGAGAAAGAGAGTCCTGGACTCGTGTCCTCGCGGCGCTATGGATGGATGGATAGATGGATGATGGAAAACTGGATCGATCCAAAAGCTCAGTGATCTTGGCGATGAGAGGAGAGGCGTGGAGTGGTAGCTATCGATCCAGCAAGAAAGAAACTTTGGTGTTTTTGGCAGCCCGGAGCAGACACGCGGAGAGCTGAGATGGATCGCGGCCCGCCCCGGCCAGTCAAAAGCGCGCTCGCGCTGCACAGAGGAGAGAGTGGAGTGTACCAATCACGCACACAAATGTGGTTTGTTTGGGAGCTGCCGGATGATGGAGGAGTGATTGATGAGAGTGAGAGAGACACCACCACAGCTTGGACGATCACCAGCACCAGCGAAACGAACGAGATACGGCCGAGGAAGAAATGGAGATATGGAGAGGAGGAGAGCTCTTCCTAGTGACCGGTATTACGATTTAGTGACAGTCTCATCGTCCGCCCGAGCAATGCGAAATTGAGAGAGTCCGAGACAAGTACCCTGCTGCTGCTCGCGGAGAAAGCAAGAATAGCGAGCATTTATACCTCTGGATGATCCGCAGAGAGAAGAAGCAGTGGTGGCAGGGAAGAAAGAAAAAGAGCTCCAGGGCTCTCTGCTGCTAGGTTTTGCTGCTGCTGCTGCTGCCTGCGGCTGCTAGGATCGAGATGGAGGAGAGAAGGCGGAGCAAACCAGAAAGCGATGGATGAACAGCAAGAGCGTAAGGATCATCAACCTGGATGCAAGCATTTAGTGTTCGCAGTCAAGCCTTGGATTGGGACCTGCCATAAACTCCTCGGATGCTGACCATCATGCGACAAACCAAGAACTCTGGGACCTCGGCTCGCTCGCTCGCTCACAAGAATCCAAAGCTTTTCTCCTCTGAGTAGTAGAAGAACCAGCTCGATCGATCTCTCGGTGCGCTCTCTCTTTTTAGCGCTTCGGGGAAGTCGATCCGCTGGATCAAACGACAACAATGCGGTGACAAAACCCTCGGCTCTGTTTTAAATTCTTCGTCGCGAATCGCGAGGAGAAAAGAGTACTTGTTGGAGAAGAGAGAGAAGGCGATCCGCCATAGCCAGAGAAAGAAGGAAGAAGGAAGAAGAAGGTTTACGCTTGCTTGCGTTCACACTGGCAGGGTGAAAAAGAAAGAGCTCTACGGTAAGAAAAGTACGAGGAGCGTTAACAAGGGGAAATTAAAAACCTTTGGTAAAAAAGCCGGCGGTAAGAAAGCGGCCACGTGCGTTGTGTACTGGCTGTCACATGCGCGACACGTGGCGGACAAACTCTCCTGGGCGAGTGTTGAGCCACCATGGCCACAAACCGGCATTAACGGCTCGCCCTCCGTACGCACGCGATCATCGTCTCTTCTCTTCCACTCGACGAAACAAAAAGGAACAAAGGAAGTGGGGTGGTTTGGAGATCGCAATCCATGGCATTCTCCCCCAGAGATCCAAGTTGGTGACAAACGAACGAGGGATCTCGTGATCTCGTGTAATTCCACTCGCGGTAGCGATGCGCGAACTACAAGGATCAATCGAGCATTCTTCCAATTCGATCAATGCGAGGACGATGATCGATCCAACTCCAAGGTAGCTTCAAGGAAACGAGATGGAGTGTGAGTGAGTGCGCCAGGTGTGTAGGAACCATGACACCAGAAAGAAATCAAACATCTCTTTCCAGACAACATTATTTTGCCCGATCGCGTGTTCGATTCCTTCCAGGGCCAGCTCGATGGACGGCCAGGGTTCGTTGCCCATCCCTGTCACACCCCCGGGGCGTACGGATGCCTCTCAAATCTTTGACCGTGAAACTTGTTTGTTGGTGACAACGAAGAACCCTAATCAAAACTTAGATTGATGTGGAAAGCGCCATTGAATTGAGCGAAATTGTCAATTGCTACTGCTATTGGTCCGCTCCAATCCAATTTCCAATCGCTTGCGAGCTGATCTAGCCCATATAGGTAATGCCGCTGGCAATGGCAGCAATGCAATCCACTCCACACAGTGGTAGCGGCAGCAGCTTGATGGTTGTGATGGTGACAAATTGGAAAACAGTTAAGCAGAGATTGGCAGCGGCAGAGGAAGCTTTTATATATGTGTGGATGATGGCTCTGAAAGCTCTGTTCCATTCAATTGGACTCCAGAGAGCTGGCTGCTGCGCGATAAACAATTCGTATTCGCTCTCTCATCATCGCATCCATCGTCATCGACTGCGGCAGCGCCAAATTCATGCGCTGCTTCGTTCATCAATGCGCAATGGAGTGGTTCCCCTGTTTTAGGGTTCTTGGCGGCATTTGGCGCGCTTTAGGGTTCTTCGTCCTTGAGCGATGACGATGGCGATTGCGATTGCGATTTCCTGGCAGCCGCCGCCTTGCAGGATCAAGTGCCCGTGGGTAGGCGCCGGCTTTCGGAGGCACTCGGTCGGGGGATTCGTTCGGCAGCAGCGAGAGCTTAGGGCAGGGAAATCTGTGCTGAGGTAAGAAGGATTGGATTGGCTTTGCTGCATTTGCAATCCTCCTCGTGGTGTGGTGACGAGCAGAGATCATTTTCCTCATAAACTGGGTCGGTGGAAGCTCCATCATTCGTCTTCTTCTTCACCGGATTACCTTGTGGAGAGGCCGAGTGAGGTTCTCATGGGTTTCTGGTGTGGGCCGGAGCGTGAAGATGGATCGGGCGTCGTCCTCGGCCAATTCGCCCCAGTAAGATGATCGACGCCAGGGCGATCTCTCTCTCTCTCTCTTGTCTGGCAACAAACATTGAGTACTTCAACATGGAAGAACCATTGTCTTCTTTTTCTTTTTCTTTGGCTACTCATGAACTGGCTCGTTTGTTTGGCAGATGCTATGCTACGCTGAAGACGAAAAAAAAAAGTATGGAGTGACAAAAAATGTGCGTGGAGATGAGGGGCATCGATCCCCTTACCTATCGCATGCGAAGCGATCGCTCTACCATCTGAGCTACATCCCCTTGCTCGCCTTCCAAGCTTCGAGGAGCTCTCTCAACACACTCGAAATGGTGGTGGTGCTCAGATCAGGATATGGTGGTTGCCAAGAGAAGATAGTGGCTGGGGTCATTGGACCTGAGCTTGGCAGCTCGGCCCCCGCGCTCCAAATCACTGTGGATCCTGCACGAGTTGAGGAAGGAGGCCCACACCACCTCGTCCGGGACGAAAGGCATGGCTTTTAAAAGCTCTTCCGCGTCGCCCATCCGGCCAGCCCGGCCCAGAATGTCCACCACGCAGCTCCCTCGCAGGAGCCAGGCTGTGGTCTTGGACTGGAATTGGAGCCGAGCTTCCGCCAGGAGCCCGAGGTGGCTACACGAGTTTAAGATGTTCACGAACGCCACCTCTTCGGGACGGAAGAGCTCCAGAACTTCTTCTCCCAGGCCCCGCGCGGTGTAGGCCTCGAGCATCACGTCCCCAGGTTATGGTGTTGTTGCTGCCGGGAGTTTGCTCGAAGATCTCGAGAGCTTCTTCCGTGAATCCACTGGATGCGTAGATGGTCACCGTGGCGTTCCAGGAAACCGTGTGTCTCATTGGCATGGTGTGGAAAACTTTGAGAGCTGCGGCGAGATCGCCATTGTTCGGTGTTCCACGAAACTACATCACGCCGGGGGATGGTTTTGGCCTCGAGCATGTAATGGCCGTGCTGGGCATATTGGTGGACCATGGTGTTCCAGGCAACCATGCCCTGGTGAGCGTAAGCCACCACCATGGTTGTCCACGAAACCACGCTTGATCCACCAATCCCATTATCGTCAAACACTTGCTTAGCCTCCACCATCTCTCCCATTTTCGACTCGAACTCCATCACCACCGTGACACTCGACATTGTTTTGAGGGGCATCTTCTCAAACGTCATCCTCAATTCGGTGCCATGCCCGGCCGCTCGATAGCCTTGGAGCAACGCGTTCCACGATACATGGTTTCTCTCTGCCATAGCATCAAAGGTTTCTTTCGCCTATACCTGCTCTTTGCGTATCTAGGAACCATGAGAGTCCAAGATATGACATCCTTCTCGGGCATTCCAAGGAAACAATTCTCCGCATCACAAACTTCGGGGCCTTGAATGATTGTGTTCCATACAATGAGATCATTTTCTCTACGAGCAGCTTAGTGGCATCGATACGTCCGTTCTGGGCATTTGCGTTCACCATTGCGTTCCATGACACCTCGTTGCGCTCCGGCATTGCATCAAACCCCAACTTTGCCTCTCCTATCTCGCCATTCTGTGCATAAACAGTAATAAGCATTGTCCAAGTCACAAAGTCCGTCTGAGGAGTCTTCTCCACACCATCTTTGCCTCCTCAAGGTACCCATTCGCAGCATCATCTTGACACATTGCATTCCACACAACCACGTTCCTCTCGGGCATGTCCGAAAAAACCTTCCTCACGTCTCCCATAACCCTTCAGCGCATAAGCCATCCACGCAACAGTATCTCTCTGTGCATGTGATCGGAATCTTGATAGCCAATCTCAGCATATGCTTGGATCATGTTGTTTCAAGAGAAGATCATAGTGCTCAAAACACCTCCAGGGTACAGACAAGCCTGCCACATCTTTCATACACCTGCTTGAAAAGCTTCTTGGAGCTGGAGCTCCTGAAATTGCTCCATGAATATGCTAATTTAAAAAGCTCTAGACACTCTTAAACTAAAGAAAACCTTTGTTAAGAACTTTTCAGTATAACAAAAAATATTATTAAAATTTATCCTATGAGATTATGTAATGCTGTAAAATTGAATTCAATTAAATATCACTTTGTCAGAGTAGAGTGTGCCTTCAATGTTGTTTAGCCTTTGTGAGTCATTAGGGAATATATATATATATATATATATATATATATATATATATATATATATATATATATATATATATGTTTCATCAAATTAAATTTATATCTATTATCCTTATTATACATTCGAAACCCTTCACTCCATCCTTTTGTTGAATTAAACTTTCCTTTGTGATTCCACTGGATGAGGCCACATACACCAGCTTCTCCTCGACTTCCATGCACTGAGTTGAAGCTCTACATGGGGCCATTGCCGGTACCAGTTCCCTCAATTACCATTCCACCACTAGTACAGGATCAGATGCTTGAGCAGGTGACAAATTCCATTTCATGAAAGCAATTCTACTAAAGTTTGTGCGATACAGGCAACTCGCTTATGAGTTTTGATAACTTCACAGCAAATTACAGCATGATCGCAATTAAGGATATCTATTTAGGTCATGGATGTGGCACCTGCGTGCTTTGAGCCTCAAATAGCCGCGCTCATGTAGCCATAGAAGTTTGTTAATCTAACTTCCGTTTTGACAAAATGTGTGGTTTAGGGTTTAAGCCGTAAGCTTTTTTCCCTGGCGATGGAGGAATGGTGGGCGCGGGCGCTCCTTGGAGGGCGTGAGTCTTACGCGGCCGGGAATTTTCTGGAGCTACCGGAAGCAGGAGTTTACAGGTATTCTTTGCACAGGAGTATTGAGACGCTCTATGTGCGGAAGGTGTTCGATGCCCTCTACAAGGATATCGTCGCAACTCTGGCGATCGAGGACTGCTCTCTGTGCCACTTGAATGGCAACTCCGGTGTTGGCAAATCGGCCTTCTTGTGGTACTTCATCATCAGGACGGGCATCGACAAGCGGGGCTCGCGCATCCTGTACGAATCGGAGACCTACATTTGGGACTTCAATGGCTCCTCTCTCAGGGTCATCGACAAGAAAGACTACCCTCTTGAACAAATCGAGTCGACCGAGGTCGACTACCACCTGATCGATCAGAAGATCGCACCTGGCAGGACGCTTGGAGTTCGAGCTGTGGTTGCGGCCTCTCCAGAAGAGGGCAACACAAAGGCCGCGAGGAAGCTGCGCATGACTTACACTAGATACCTCCCGGTTTGGGACAAGCAAGAGTTCGACGCTCTTGTGCAAAGCTGGAAAAGGAGAGCCGATTTGATGCCTCGGCCGGATGGGAACCTGTCGGTGAAAGCGGAGCACATATACCGAAGAGTAGATGCTGCCGACTTAGCATACGACTGGTTTGGAGGCGTTCCTCGGTTTCTGTGGGATCGCGAGGCTGAAAACCTCACCGAGGAGGATTTTTCTTCCGACGTTTGCAAGTGCCTTGCCAACACGAAGCTCAAGAATGTGACAGCCATCCTGCAAAACTCCGCAACCACGCAGAACGTGTCGTGGAGGCTATTTCACTTCGCGTTGAAGCCCGGATCCTTCAGACGCTTCTACTACACATTCTGCTCGGATAAGGTGGCCAACATGTATGCGCAGTACCTGTGTACTAGGAACGTGGATAAGATCAGAAGCTTTCTCGAGGCCACTCAGCCGTTCAAGGAATACGCAAGCTTGCGGGGTTTCGTCTTCGAGCAGTATGCAATTGGTCAGGCTTTGCAGCACAACCTTATGGCCTTGCCGATGGTAAAGCTTTTCAAGTCTCAGGCTTGTCACTTAGTTGTGCTTGCAGATTGATTCCGCCTACTGTGGAGCTTGCCACCAGAAGAACGAGCGCGGGAAAGCTCAGAGGATCCAATGCGGGGTTTGTCTAAGCTGGTATCATACCAAGTGCGTACGGGTGGACGTTATATATACCCCAAAGTTTCGCTGTGGACGCTGCCACGGTGCTCCCGGGGTAGAATCTGTATCCCCTGGCGGTCTCTTACTGCGTTACTATGAAGGAGATCTCGAAGATGCGTTACTTGCGGCTGGTGAGCTCTTCGTTCTCGGAATAGTTATTTGTTGTGTTTTCAGGTATGGATGCTGCCAAGTACCTGTGGAGACCACTGAAAAAGAACAATGCAGTCTTTGGCTTCGTTCTGTTGCCACGCACTTTGGGCCAGGCCACGGTTTCTCGTGATCACAAACCGGCAGTCAAGCATCTGGTACAGGCAATGCAGGCCCTGAGACGTTGGAGGCAGGAATACGACCCCGGCTATACTGAGAAGGACGACACCATCCTCTTGTTTTTCGTGCCGCCGGACACTTTCTCGGGCTTCCAGTTTCAGCCATACCGAGTGTCTGGAAAGGTTTCTCAGAAAGCCGTGGAAGGTGAGCTTTGTGCTGCTAGAGTCTGAAAGAATCTAGTTTTTTCTTTCGTTTTGTAGGTGTTCTGCAGTGCAAGGTGGCCGTTCCAGTGCAAGGTAGTCCTTATGTTACGCAGCTCAACCCTAGGAAGTTGGCGGGTGTTGTTCCTGTGGATTTGGACCGGCCGGAAACTTGGGAGGATGCCTTGGGCTGTGTCGGGCCAGCTCAAGGTGAGGACGATGGTCCGGAAGTACATCTTACGGAAGAGAAGATTCAGTTGGGTAAGCGCAAGCTGGTGTATGAGGGTAAGTTCCTTGATGCGTTACAAGAGCTCGACGAGATTTGCATGCTCGAGGATACAAAGGGCTACCGAAGTCGACTCGTGGCCCTGTGCAAGATCTACAAGCTTCCTGCTAATTCTACCAACCTGCAGATGCTTACTGATCTCAAAGCCAAGCGTCAAGATCTTGAAGACATGGATATGGACTAGAAAGTTCGTGGCATTAACGAGTTGTGGAGCCATAAAAATAAAAGAGAGCTCATTTGCGAGCTAGGTGACGATCAAATTCTCGTTAGTACTACGATCATGACCCTGGTAGATGTTTGCTCCCTGTGCCGCAAAGCACTTGTTACAGCCAGGAAGACTCGTGGCTGATTGCCGTCGGTGGACGTGATTAGAGTTCTTCCGGGCGAGAGTGTTTTGAAATCTTCGAGAGACTAGTGTGACTGCGAAAGCCAGGAACTGCGAAATTGAGCAGCAAGGACAAGCGCTTTCTTGAAACGATCCATGAATGATTTTTGTTGCTCCCATAATGGAGCAGAGGCTTGACCTCATCTCTTGGAGCTCCAGCAGCCATAGCCAAAAGAAACTACACAACGTGCAAGAAAATATCATGACCGGACGAGACCACGAAGGTGAAAAAATCGTTTCTGCAGAGATTTTGAGCAAGATAAAAAAACTGCAAGGCAAACCATAGGTACATACCAAACTTTCAAAGTCTCTCTAATAGAAGTTTCAAACCCAAGGCTGGAGCAGTAGTGATCCCATCAGTGAACTACCTCACTGAGAAGGGTCTTTGTTGAAGCATTTAAAGTGTTTAATAATGTTTAACAACATTGGTAGAATAAGTGAGAAATCACATAGCCTACCAATGGCAACATGGTGGCCCTGAGCGTATGTGTAAGCATCTCTATCATTAAATAGTGGCAATAAAGTAGCTTTGAATTTAAAAAGTGTTTTTGTTAAATTTTTAGAGTGTTCTCTTGGGGTAGGAGAGAATTTTAGAGCTAGAATGAGTATCCTCTTTCATGCAAAATTCCTCTTTTGCAACATGGAATAAGGCTTCTAATTCAATCACTTGATCTTTCTAGCTAACAAGTGAATTTAGTAGCATCTAGCCTCTACCTAAGCCACTTTTGCATTCTTAGAGGAACATTTCCACATAGGCCATATGGCAAATTCAGGATATTCTACAAACATTATGGGTCAATTTGACAATTTGGCAACAAGCATAATAAAGTGGCCTCCCTTGTAAATAAAGTGTTATATAACACTTTAGTTTTCAGTAGATCTTTCTATTTATAAAAAAGGTAATGTAATATTTACGATATATTGCTATAGTAATGTTGTCCACATGATCCTCTATCCATCATTTTTTTCCTAAATTATAAAAAATACATCAATATTAAGATCTATCAACAACTAAATAAAAACTTAAGTGTTTCTTATTTCTGTGGAATATATAATAGGGATAGTGAGTAGGTTTAGCATGGCTAACCAGCTTGAGGCATAATTTAGCTCCTTGTTTATGTACCTGTTTTTGTTCTGTCTCAAACTTGGGTCTAACCTCAAATTCTATACTATGTTAGTTAATGAAATATTTATATCTTCATGTTAGGCCATTGATATGTTGAAATTGTGCTAAATTTCATTTGATTCTATTTTGTATGCTAGTTTTGGCATTAAGATGTTGAATGCTCTAAGACTATATTCTATGCTCCTATCCCTCCACTCCTTGGGCCGAACACTTGAGAGTTGTTCCATGCTTTAATTCCTTTATTTATTGGCTGAATGCTTAGAAGTTTTGCTTTGTTTAATGGTTCAAGGCTCTGAAATTTGGGTTCACTCTGTTGCCTTTAGACACGTGGCCAAGGGTGTATGTTCCATTACATGATTATTTTATGGTAAATCACTATAGGGTAAAGGACATATGCTATAATTTTTCACAATTTATATAAAACTTAACAATCTTAAGGTTGAAAGTATAAAGACAAGAGATTCATATCCTTAGAAGGAAAACTAGCTTATAGGTAATTATAGCATGGAAAATTTAGTTTATCATCATCATAATCATTGCACATCAAAAATTCAAATCAAAGCATAAAAATAAATATGCCGACATATGAATGGATATTAAGTATATTCATGTTTTAACCTAATATCTACGAAGGCATTTAGTTAACATTTGAACTGTCTATAAGATCTAGTAACACAAGCTTAGGTGGGATATGCAGTGGCTTCGAGGCATTGAAAATTAAACATCATGATATGTTTTGTTTCTTCTTATTTGATGTCCAAAAAATTGATTTATCTCACTTCTTATTAATTTCAATTTCAATACTAGAATTCCAAGTAGCTACAAACTCATTAAAGTAAAAGTGATAATGATTTCAAGAGTCTAATCAATATCTTTGACTATGATTATAGGTATTTTTCTCTAAAATTCTCATATCCATAATTGCTTGCTACAACTTTTAGCCTTTTTAAATGATTATTTACTCAAATTTGCTAGCCGTATGAGCCCTAAGGGCAAAAGTCAACTGAGCCTTTTACACTTCGAAAATTCTACTTCTTGAAAGTGGCTAATACTTTAGGCCAAGAAGCACAGCTAGCACATATGAGCATTTGGCTATTTCCCTGCCCTATCATGTTTTCTTCTCTCTTTTGCCACATAAGCTTAAATAATGAGATTTAACAAAAAGTCAAAGGAAGTGGGGTGGTTTGAAGATTGCAATCCATGGTGTTCCCCTTGGGGCATTTGCATAATCCACATCTCAATTTGGGGTTTAGATTTTTAAAACTATCCTTCTCCCTGGAGATCCAAGGTTGATGGTAAACAGACTAAGGATCTCATAATCTCACTTGCGATAGTGATATGCAAACTACAAGGGCATTCTTCTAATTGATCAATGCAAGGACGATGATTGATTCAACTCTAAGGTAGCTTCAAGGAAATGAGATGGAGTGTGAGTGAGTGCACCAAGTCTGAAGGAACTATAACACAAGAAGAGTACTTCAAGTGGTGTGTGTTTTACACATCATCTCGCTCTCAAACACACTCAAAATCTTCTATAGCCAAAAAAATCAATACATCATGCCCTTATCATTGTTAAAAGTCACAGAGAAGAAAGGTATATACCCTCCCATATAGAATATTCTCTCCCATACTTAGAATATTCCCTAAAGGGAATATTTAGAGAATATTTGTGCTCTAGGTGGATCAAGAACCCCCTAATATGAAGAGAACCCATGATCTGCAGCTGTAAAATTGGCAGCCAAAGAGAAAATAAATGCCAAATAGAGGTAACTGTAGAAAGAGAGTGAAAAGTGTGAAGTTTAAAAATAGAGGGAAAACCTAGTGCAAAACTTTGTAGTCAAACTAGACCCTTGGTCCAGCATGAAAAAGAAGAAGAAAGTGAAAGAAAAAGCTAGAAAAATGTAAAGAAACATAAAGAAAAGAGAAGAAGGAAGAGAAAGATAGAAAAATAACCCAAGTTAAGACTCAAACCTAAATTACAACCTTTAAAGTTCTCAAACCTCCAAGAAGTACCCTAAATTTCCCTTTAAGTTTTGCCATGGAATGGAAGTGTATTACCCAATAGTGGAAAGTGTGAAAAAATGTGATAATGGAGGGAAATTGGTGGAAAGATGAATGCCTTAAAGCATAAAAATACCAATGCTTAGTCAAGAAGAATGTTGGCCACAATCTATGATGAAGAGCTCTCTAAAACCACTAGCTAAATCATGTGAAAACTAGAACTCTCAAAGACAACACACCAGGAAATATGGCAAACCAAGCTGCTAGAAGTTAAGAGAAATAGGTGGGGAAACAAACTACACCGTAGAATAGACTTAAATGCTTGTCTACAAGACCCAATGAACCAATAAAAGCCTCTACTTCCACTACTATGTAAGGAACTTGTGAGACATAAATCCTTGAGCCCCAAAGTGGAGTAGAAAGGGGGCCACATAGTAGTGGCCAAAGAAGAAGTTCAACAAACGTAACATGTTTGGACCAAAAGTTTTGACTTAGAAATTTGAGAGTGGGAGTGGAACTTCGAACAAAGTGCTCAAGGAATAAGCATAAAGCAATCAGTGAATAAGTCTCTAAAAAGGGTCACAAGAAGGACTGATATATAGCAAGTGTCGTGACGTGTTAAAAACGAGTTCAAAATGGAGTTTGAGATGGAGTCCGAGAAGGAATTTAAGATGAAGTCTGAGATGAAGTTTGATATGGATTCAAGAAGGAATTTAAGATAAAGTCCGAGATAAAGTCTAATATGGATTCAAGATGGACCTGAGATGGGGTCTGAGATGGACTTGAGATGGAGTCTGAAGTCAAGTCCAAGATGGATCTGAGATGGAGTTTGAGGTTAAGGCCGAGAAAAAGACTAAGACCAAGATCGAGTCCGAGACCAAGTATAAGACTGAGTTTGAGTCCAAGTCTAAGTCCAATGGTAAAAGCCCAAAGCAATCATCTCCCAGACCATAGGGGGTTTGGTGAGCTCCAAAAGTATAGTAAGGGAAGATTTCAATGGAGTCAATTTGGCCAAGAAAGGTTAGTGTGAGAAGAAAGCTATACCCATGTGATGGGTAATGATATAACTATTGAAGAGTCCAAAGGTAGAGTTGTGTGGTTCTTTTTGGACATGCGTGATACCATAGCCAACCTTGCTTGCCTACACTGTTGTATTGTTCTCAAGGTTTGGACTTGTTATTGCCTTGATTTCATTATAGCTCGGTTATTACCTTTGGACTGATGCTCAATTAGGGGGCTTATGCATCGGAGCTGAGTTTCAGTCCAAGTCCGGCCGGGGCAGGCAAAAGTTATGTGCGTGTGTTCTCATACACTTGCCTTTTTAACTGTCGATCACTACTTAAGAAACTTGAAATAGAACAATTCTCCATTCGGTGGCATTATTATTGTTACAAGTGATGACTTTCGTCAAACATTATTAATTGTCCCATATAGTCACTGAGTATAGATTGTTTCCACATCTGTAAGAATAAATAGTCTATGGAATCTATTTAGAAAGTTCCAATTGCAAACAAATATGCTGCTTGGCCCCAAGTTCCCAGATTGGGCAAAATGGCTATTGAAAGTTGGTGATGGAAATAATTATACACAAAACCTTATTGTACCACTTGATTCTATCTTTCTTCCTTCAGAACTAATTAGAAGTACCTCTATTATTGATTTCATGTTCACATGTATCAAAGACGTTTCAAATGTTCAAATTGTAGCAAATAGAGCCATTTTAATGCCTCGTAATGATATACATTTCAAATTAACAACAACATCATCTCTCAATTACCAGGTCCACTTCAAATTTACACTAGCATTAACTCTATTGATGTTGAACATCCTGAAAATTTCCCAATTGAATTTTTAAACTCTATCACTCTCTCTAGACTACCACCACATAAATTGATACTAAAAGAAGGTTGTATAGTTATTTTTTTGAGAAACATGTCTTTAACAATTGGATTGTGCAATTGGACTCAACTAATGGTCAAAAGAACTTCATTTAATAAAATAATTATAGGTGAATTTAAAGGCACTAGAACTTTTATCCCATGCATTGATTTAACACCCTCTGATTTAGATGTTCCATTATTTATGTCTCGAAAACAATTTCCTCATCTTGGATATCGCTTGACAATTTCAAAATGCCAAGGTCAAATATTTGATCGTGTGGGCATCTACTTGCCCCAGCTAGTCTTTACCCACAGGCAGCTCTATATTGTACTCTCAAGATGTACATCACCACAACAACTTACAATTCGAGTTGACATAACTTATACACAAGGCCACGGTATGTGGAGGAGTGGAGGCGGCCACTACCCAGCAGTGACAAGGACAGGGGATCGCTCATGTGTTTTGCTTTTGCAGGGCCACATAATTGTTATGTAATTTAGCATGGCCGGGACAGGCTCAGTAGACCAAGCCCAACACAAGCTGTACATCTCTGTGCTCTTCTTTCTCTCTCGACACAGCAAGGAATGCGTGCATTCTTACTGGAATTCCACCATCCTCGAGTGGCTGCATTCCCTTTTCTAGCGGAAGGAGCACAAATCATCTGAGCAGGATTTTGGTGACAAGCAGCTGCAATGGCATGGCCAGAGGCATCGATAGGGAAGTAGTGGCTAGGGATTTTCTGGAATGGATGGCAAGCAAGGGCATGGCAGAGCCTGGAGGTGTGGAGGTGAGGTATAGGGCTGGGGCTGTTTGCCAAGGGCAGTGTGGACCTGACTCAAATCTCCTTCATTGTTTGATGGATGTTTCCTATTTTTGATCAAGCAAGGGATTCACTTTCATCATGTACAAAAGTGTTGAGGCCGTGAGGAAAGCCATCAATGATCCCAACAAGACAATAGGGGTAAGCTACCCAAATATACTGTGGTTTTTACTGACGAGTTTGTTCTTCTAGGGAAGGCACGTAATTGTAAAGTGAGTGGCAAAGGGTCAAAAGGAAAAGCAGTGTCACAGTCCTTGGCACAAAACCAAGGGGGTCCCCAAGTCCAAGTAGGCTACAGCACCATACACTCTGGGGCTGCCGGCGTACACGAGCCAGCCAGTGTGTTCTTACTGGAATTCTGCGGTTTCTTGGATTTTTTCTAGGGCCTCACGTAAGAGAAACTCTGGCAGATAGGAAGAATCGACTCAAGAACCAGCTCACTCTACCAATGAAAGCTGCGGCTCTTGGGACACTAGAGTCACTTTTTGGAAGTGGTGACATCTGAGTGAGCTCAAGAGCTCTGCTGCACGGCTATCTCTTCTATGAGCCTATGCTGTGGAAGTTCTTGTGCACAACAAGCAATGACTTTTGAGGCAGCATGTATGGAGACTTGACCATGAACTCTACGCATTGGAAGGGTTGGTGGATGGATGTGGAAGGTTCCAAACTTTCACATTGGCTCCAGAGCACGTGACAAGCAAGTGGTATATCGTTCCAAAGATGGAGTGGCTTTCTTCCGGGGGGTGGGGGTTCCAAAAGCATAGTAGGGATAATGAAGTTTAGGAACTAGTTTTGAAAGAATTCTTTAGTGGTGCTTTCAAACTGATTTGAGGTTGGGATTGCGGGTTAGTGGCCTTAGAAGGGAGTGAAGATGGATCTATATTAATTTCCAAAAGTGTGCTGAAGGTAAGTTAATTAGCATAGGTTTAATTAAGTCAACCAAACATAGAGAGCTATTGTTAAATCCATAGATAGATTCTACAAAGGTTGTGTTCAAGTCCTAACTCTCTAATAAAGCAAGGTTAGATTCAAGTCTAAGGAAAGGGGTATAGGGATATTTATATCTCGTTGTTATAGGCTCCTAGTTGAGAAAGTTGACTTAAGCACATCACTAAATGGGGCGATGCTTTTGGGGCCATGGTCAACAAGTTGTAGAATTAAATAGATATGTTCAATATGGGCATTAAACTTTTTCTATATGTGGTAGAGTTGTAAGGATCCAACTCCCTGAGATATTATAAACTAAAAGATCCATAAAACTATGATTGAAATGATAAAAATTTCATTGAATGAGACTAAGTCCAAGACTAAGTCTGAGACTAAATCCAAGATTGGGTCGAGGGGGGGGCATCTAAATGTATAGTAGAGATAGAGAAGCTAAAGATTCAGTCTTAAAGGAATTTTTCAGTGGTGCTTCCAAACTAAATTGGGGTTGGGACTAGGGGTTAATAGCTTTGGGTGGGAGCGAGTACGTGCTTAAGGATTGCTAGAAAGGCTCCTCAAAAAAGTACTCAAGAGTAGCTCCCACTCTAAAAAAAAAAACCAATTGCAATGCTCTTGGCTTAGGTAGATTGGTGCCTTACTTAAGTACTATAAGGCTTATTTGTCCTTGCCCCTTCCTAGGGGCTTGGGCCTTCCCTTCGAGATAAAGGTGGGGAGTTGAAGTACCTATACTAATTGTTAAGCCATGGTATTTCCCCACGGTGTCTTGGACTAAGAGATGCACCAAAGACTTGGGATTTAGAGGGTTCTATGATCAAGCCTTCTGTATTATGGGATGTTAGAAACCTAGAGGCTTTGTATGCTTGGTTGTTTGTGTCTGTGGGGAGTGTAGGTGAACTTTAAATCCAATCTAACCCGAGAAGGGGGATTAAGAGAGAGTTTAAGAACTTGTGAAAAATTGGCTAACACTTTATTACTTAGCAATAATAAGTTGAACTTAAGTAGAACCAAGGTAAAGTTGGTATGATAAGAAAGAATTTTGGTAAGGGAAATTAACGAAAGCCAAGGCAAAAGTGGTCAGATAGACAAAGTAAATTGGCAAAGGAAAATTTATAACTTACATTGAGTTCTTGCCTTTCAAATATTGTAGAGATAAGTTTCAAGTTCTAGAAACATACTACATGATCCATTTAGTTGCTGCATACTAAGCTAATATTGGATACTTTGCCACACAACCTATAAAGAAAGCAAGATCAGGTCAGTTTAAAACCACTAGGTAGATTAAATTCCCAATAATGGGTTGATAGGGCCTCTAATTCTCCTCCTCAAAAGCTAGATCATCTAGAGTTACTTTGGAAAGCTTGGTGGCAACTTCCATAGGTGTAGTAATAGGGTACCTCTTGAGGATATTTTGTGATGTATTTGGCCTGAGAAAGTTCTAGAATCCCACTTTGCCTATCTTTGTGAACTTAGATGCCCAAAAAATAGTATAGATTGCCAAGATCAATCATCTCAAACCATGAGAAGAAAGATCTGATTGAAAAGACAAAACTTGTTGGAGGTGAATATGGTATCATCTACATAGAGAGATAGGAAGAAAAATCCATGGCCCTACTTGTATATGTAGAGATTTGTGTCTATTGTGCTACACATAAAGCCAAGCAATTAGATAAGAATCAATTTTGTTGTGCCACATGTGAGGCAATTGTTTAATGCCATATAGATTGCCCAACACACACAAAGTTGGTAGGTTGAGCAATGTAGACCTCTTTGTGCAGGTCACTATTGAGAGACACAGATCTCACATCAAATTGATGAAGCTCCAAATCAAACTCTATAGCTAGGGTTAAGAGCAAACAAATGGTAGTGAGTTTTACCACTAGGCTGTATGTTTTGGTGTAGTCCAGCCCATGAACTTGAGAGAAACCATGAGCTGCAAAGTGTGCTTTATAACATTCATAAGCTCTATACTTGCATTTAAACTGCCACTTGGCTGCAATGAGTTTATAACTTGGAGGAAGAAGGATCAGTATCCAAGTCTAATTCTTCTATAGTGAATCATACTCCTCTTGCATTGCTGGACTGTTGAGCACCAAAAGTTATCTCATCAGGCTTGACACTATTGAGCAGCATCAAACAAAAACACTCAAGAGTAGAGAGGAAGGAGAAGAACTTGCCTAGCCGATTTTGAGGAAGAGATTGACATCAAAGGAGGCTGTGGTGAGAATCTATCAGGTTCAAGCACATGTATGCCCCAATAGAAAGGACCATGATGAGTAGTGCAAGTTGGAGCTATAGTTGTGCTTCTTGAGCTTTTGTAGAAAGCTTGATTATTTGTCCAGAGTATGTTGCAATCCACTAGTTGCTGACTAGAGGAGGTGGAGTGGTCATCACCACATATGATGGAGGAGGAACTTCATCACTGTCCATAATGTTCTCCACAAGAGTATGGATGGTATGATCTTTGGGCTAATGGGTAGCAAAAGGGCCATAAGGAGCAAGAGATGAAGAAGCATCATCAAAGTTGTTACTAGGATTGGAAAGTGTTACTCCTCCCAGAAGTATAGTGGCTTCCCTTGGATTGATAAGGACTCCTCTTTGATTACTAGGCACTCCTCCTTGAGCTAGAGAAATGGGTAGTGCCAAGGGCTTAGGAATGTTGTCTAGGATAAGTGAAAGATCCACCACCTTACTTTATTTATGGCGATAGAGAAGACTACATCATGGCTTATCATGAGCTTTTAGCAATCAAAGTTGTAAAGGCTGTAAGCCTTCATTTGATCATGGTACCCCAAGAAGAAACATTTCTTGCTATTAGGATTGAGTTTCTTTTGATGCACATCATGAATGTGGGCATATGCCACAATAGATGACCTAATTTATAGACTTCCTCATACATTCTCATACACTTAAGTATCTCCACAATCAGCTTCTAACTAGGTGATAGGTGCCATTCCTTATCAAGCATGTCTTTTGGAAATTGGGACAGTTAGGAGAAAATGCTTAACAATTTTCAATTCTCCTCCTCGTAGTAGAGATCATTCTCCTCATTTACTGGGTTGGTGGAAGTTCCATCATTTGTCTTCCTTTTCTTCTTTGGATTGCCTTCTGGAGAGGTTGAGTGAGGTTATCATGGGCTTCTAGTGTGGGATTGAGTGTCATCCTTGGGCCAATTCACTCTTGTAAGATGATCTATGTTAAGGCTATTATGATTTGGTGCAAAAAAACAAAGATTTAGTCTTTCTAGAGTACATTACACCTCCTCTTGAGGTTCCTCACCACCCAACCACCCCCGAGCTACTTCAAAAGCTCCACTCCTACAGTAAGTTAAGTCCCTTACCCTAACATACCTTAATATACCCTTGAGCCTCCCTTTGACTGACATTAACCATGTGGTCAAAGCTGGTGCCTAAAAATTCTTCCCCCCCCCCAACAAAGTCCTTGTTCTAATGACGAGTTGTATTAGTGATCACCCTTTCTGGGGAACCCTACTCAAGCTCTTAGTCCATCTTCCATAGCCGTATACATCAAGGAGGCATTGGGCCCGTCACTTTGAGATAATACACCTTTCAATTGGCTGACATAAAATATTAGATGAATTTTCATCCTAATTGGCAGTTGCACTCGATAAATTGCTTTACCAATGTGCTTTAGCACTTCATATAGACCAACATATCGATGGGAAAGTTTGTCACTCTTCCCTGTCTGTAAAAGCACGAAGGTGTTTTACTACTCACTTCACGGAAAAATCACTCGCACAAAGACGAGATCACCCACCTTATATTCCCGGAATTGGCAGTGCTCATTAGCAAACTTCTCTGCTCTATCTTGAGCTACTTACAAATTTCATTTACACACTACTAGAATCTCATCAAGTTTTATGGCTAGATCAATTGCCTTAGAATCAAAATTATCTTGAACATCTTTACTCAAATGCAATCCTAATTCCATCGCTAGATATAGATCCTATTGTCCCTACTTTTGATCAATGTTATAATGTAGTATATCCTCCACCACCTGATTCATATGCTCGATTTGCCTATATATCTGAGGATGACCTTCACTCAAGAGTTTCAAACTCACTTGCATAGTCTTCACAAAGCTCTTCCAAAATCCACTTGTGAACTTTGAATCTCAATCACTAATGATATCCTCTGGCAAAACAAAATCAGGAAAAACCTTCTTAAGGTAGACTGTAGCTAAGTTTGAGGCAGTGACAGTCTTCCAAAGAGCCAACAACTGCACATACTTTGTCAACCAATCCACTATAACTTATACTTGGTCTTTTTACCTTTGTGTGCATAGCAAAAAAGTGATAAAGTCTATAGAGATACTACACTAATGACTCTAAGGAATAGGTAAAGGTTGCAAAAGTCCCCTCAGTTTCTCTCATGGCATCTTTACTCGTTGACAAAGCTTGCATGATTTACAATACTCAAGGATATTATCCTTCATATTCCTCCAATAAAAATTGTGCTTAATCAACTCATACGTTTTCTTCCCCCCAAAATGACCAGCCTTTGGACGATCATGATAGTGGAATAAAACTTGAGTGTGAGACACAAAATCCCTAGGCCCCAAAGTGGAGCCGGAGGGGCGCCACGTGGTAGTGGCCGAAGTGAAAGCCAAACAAGCATAACACGTTTGGACTAAAAGCTCCGCCTTGAAAGGTCAAGGGCGGGAGTGGACTCCTAACGAAGGGCTCGAGGAACAAGCACAAAGAGAGCAATAAGCGAGGCTCCAAAAAGGGACCCGAGATGGGCCCGAGATGGGACCCGAGATGGGACCCGAGATGGACCCGAGATGGAGTCCGAGGTGGAGTCCGAGATGGACCCGAGATGGAGTTCGAGGTGGAGTCCGAGATGGAGTCCGAGATGGAGTCCGAGATGGAGTCCGAGATGGGACCCGAGATGGACCCGAGATGGAGTCCGAGGTGGAGTCCGAGATGGAGTCCGAGATGGACCCGAGATGGAGTCCGAGATGGAGTCCGAGATGGAGTTCGAGATGGAGTCCGTGATGGAGTCCGAGATGGAGTCCGAGATGGACCCGAGATGGACCCAAGATGGACCCGAGATGGGACCCGAGATGGACCCGAGATGGAGTCCGAGGTGGAGTCCGAGATGGAGTCCGAGATGGACCCGAGATGGAGTCCGAGATGGAGTCTGAGATGGACCCGAGATGGAGTCCAAAGTCGAAACCGGGACCGAGACCGAGACCGGGACCGAGACTGAGACCAAGATCGGGACCGAGACCGAGACCGAGGCCGAGCCCAAGTCCGAGTCCGAGGCTGAGTCCGAGTCCGAGTCCGAGTCCGAGTCCGAGTCCGAGTCCGGAGCCTGAGAGGGTGAAAGCCCAAAGCGTTCGTCTCCCAGACCCTAGGGGGTTTGGTGAGCTCCAAAAGTATAGTAAGGGGGAGGACTGCAGTGGAGCAAGTTTGGCCAGGAAAGGCCAGTTTGGCCCAGGAAGGTCGGACCCAGTGTTGGGTGATGAGCTGCCCACTGGGAAGTCCGAGACTAGAGTGAACACGGACCGACAAGCGGGGTAGCTTGGTGAAGTGTTCAAGAGCCGGCTCTAGTTCCCCCGGGAGATCGACTGGCCGATGCTCCCAGTCCAAGTGTGGGTGGCACTACCTACTTGGATACCTGTCGTGGCTCAACGGAACCTCGCTCTAAGCCCATGGCTAGAGCACCTAAAGGCGAAAGGCGGGGAGAGTACCCATGAGGCTTGCGTAAGGCCACGGTGTTCCGAAATGTTGTCCCAAAGTCCCAAACAGTGAAAGGGAAGAGGAGTAGGCCTCTAATGCAGTGACCAAGGATACGGTCACATGGTGAGGAAGTCCCAAAGGATAGTGGGACTTAGTGGTCGGGCCTGCGGGCCTTGATCCAGTGGCAGTGTTGGCGAACACGGCCATGGACGAGAAGGGACTTGGTGGGGACTGGAAAAGAGATGTCGGGGAAGGCTATTCCCCATACCTGTGGGCATCCTAGGGATGCTAAGGAGTGGATCTGGGATGATCACTCATGGACAGATGGCACAGTCTTTGAGAAACGGGACTATGATGCCGGTGGCATTAGACCAAAGGTGTGACCAAGGTGAATGGGCATGGCCTTAGCGTAACGGGCCAATATCTCGGGGGTACCTTGGGGTGTCGGTCATCGGACCGGACACGTGGAGCACTTGGACCAAGTGCAAAGGTGGAGTGGCATGGATGCCATTCTCGGGGCTAGCAAGCCCCAAGTCCTGAGAGGGACTTATGGAGGTTGTGAATGAGACTCCTCCAAGTGGTCGAAGGTGCGGTTAAGTGACTAAAGTAAAATGGAAAAATTAGTCGTTTACATTGAGTAATTAACGCATCCGTCCATAGCAAATATACATAGCTATTGTAGTAGAGAATCCCATCCACTAATGAGAAAGGGGCTTCCATTTGGTCGTGCAAAGAGGCCACCTCAGCATTTTTAGCTTGAGCACGCTTAACCAACTACCCAAAGTCATTGACCACCTTACTCAAATGATGACAAAAACGTGTTTGTAATGCCATCACATGACAAACACAAGATAAAGCATCTGCCACCATATTTGATTTTCCTAGAAGATGCTCAATAGGAAACTCCCTAAACTCTATGAGTTTGACCATCCAACGAACTTACCTAGTGTTCAACTCCTTTTGTGTAAAAAGATACATAAGTGGTTTGTGATCTGTTAATATCATGAACATTGCATCATAAAGATAGTGCTGCCACATCTGTAAAGCATGAACAATCAAAAGTAACTCTTGTTCATATGTGGAATAACATTATTCTACGGGATTCAAAGTTCGACTTTTATATGCAATAGGCTGTCCCTTTTGCATAAAAACTTCTTCCAATGCATACCACTTGCATCGTATATCACTTTATAAGATTTTGATAGATTAGCAATTCAAAGCACTAGAGTCTTGCTTAACAATTGTTTTAGAACCAAAAAACTTTCTTCTTGTGGCTTCTTCCACTCAAATGGCACATTCTTGCATAACAACTGTGTCAAAGGAATAACCACCTCCACAGATTTATGTTAGTAATGTCGGTAATAACTAGCCATACTAAGAAAGCTGTATAACTCAACTGGAATATCTAGGCTATATTGTTACATCTAAAAGTGTCAAGACAGATTCAAGGAAGGTGGCTGTAGTGGAGAATTAGCCTACACCAACTTCAATGCATGGACAGATAAGTGGAGTGACTTAATAAATTATTCAAGTGCTACCTTCAATTTTTGTTGGAGATGTCAATGCTCCCAATCCAAGTGTAGAAAATACTACCTACTTATGTGGCTCATCAAAACCTTGCTTTAGCTATGTGGCTAAAGCACTCTAGTGGTAGAAGTTGGGGAGAGTACCCACAAGGTTTGCATTAGGCTATGGTGTTTTGAAATGTCATTTTAAAATCCCTAATGGTGAAATGAAAAAGGATTGATCCTTTTGCTTATGAGGAAGTCCTAGGGGTTAATGTGATCTAGTGGATAAGCTTTTGGGCTTTGTCCTAGTGGTAGTGTTAGTAAGCACTACTATGGATAGAAAAAGACTTTATGAGGATTGAAAAAAAGGATATATAATAGTGTTCTTATAAATAACCAAAGGGAATGACTTAAAATATGACTTATAAGGGTTCAAATATAAAAAGAAATGGCCTATAAATAAAAATGCACCTCCTTTTTTCAATCGTTTAAGGGTTTTGAGATACTTTGGGTTAAGTGTCCTTAAATTTGAATAGTATTGGGCTCAAGTCCAAATTTATGAACTTATAGTTCTTTTATATTTTGAGACATCATAAAGATACTAATGAGTGGTCATAGGATGACCACTTATAGATAGATAATCTATAGTCTTGGAGAGACATGACCATGGCATTGATAATCTTAGACTACTAATAAGACAATGAGAATGAATATGGTATTAGCATAGAAGTTGGTACATCAATATTACTTTTGGGTATTTGAAATAGGATTGGATTTATGGAATATATAGATTAAGTGTGAAGTTGATATACCTTTGAGATCACTTATAGAGGCTAGCAAATACCCCAAGTTGGGATGAAGACTAAGATTATGAGTGAAACTCCTCTAAATAGTCAAAAATGTGGTTAAATGATTAAAGTAGAGTGGGAAATTTAGTCATTTATAATGACCTTAGAAGCATCCCCTCACTTAATAGTACACTTAAGCTAGTTCTTCTGATTGTCAATTTCACCACTTTGTGAGCTCTTGAATTTGGACTTTTCAACAAGTCACCCAATTTAGTACTACTTAAACCCAAGAACACTTAAGTAAGGGGCTATGAATACTTGTGTCTAGCCCTCAGTTGCACTCATTCTCAATCTAATTCCACTTCACGTTGCACTACTACAAAGTTCTGCTTAGGCCAAGATAACCCTTTCTTCACCTTGCTCACTGCTGAAATAATATAAAGAAGATCTAGATGAACCTTCCTCCACTATCCTAGGTTGAAAACTTATATATGCTTTATTGTCTTCCTCACGTCTCTGTCCAACACCCCCATTAGTTGCTTGAGAGTTTGAAAACCTTCTACATGCAGCTTTTTCCATAATATGTAATGTTCTTCTCTGCCCAATGTCTTGTCATCCATTTTGAAAAGATTGTTGAATAACATTGGTTGGTTCAGCCAATCCTTAGCCTGGCCTAGTGTCTCTTGACTTATTGGGAACTTGCTCCATAACTTATAGAAAAAACTTGCATAAAGAATATAATGGCCTTATTGAAATATTCGAACTTCCCACCATGCAAGCCAATATTCCATTTGTGGAAGTTCTTCAATTGGCACTTTGTCTCCTTCATGCCACCATATGCACATCTTATTTGCCTTTGCTTCATGCTCCTCTTTAGTTAGTGCATCTATTCATTCTCGATAAAGTTTTTTCAACTTGTGATGGAAGTTAAACTTGATATATCAGCAATATTCATTGACACTTTTTGCCCAATAAAACTCACAACTCTTCTCTCTACCTTGTAACAACTGACTTTTATCACCTCTAAATACTTGTCATATAGCCAACTAGTTAGCATTAGCAATATATGCTATAAAACCGCAGAAGTTGGGTTTCTTCCCTGTTCACTATTCAACCTCAGACATATATGTTCAAAAGGTGGTTTGAGTTTAGAAATCTTAGACCTTGAATTCAACTATAGCTATAGTCAAGTTGTAAATCGGTATGGAATTTTAAATTTGTATGGGTTTTATATTGCGAAGCAAGTCCTTCAAGATGTTCTCTGTGAACTCTCTTTTGCTATTAGCCTATAGCAACATGTCCACCATATAATCCTTTAGTACAGACTATTGAACACACTTTGGAGTTGTGGCACTTTTTTTCCTAACCTCTATAGTAATAGTAGTTTTCAAATTGTGAAAAGAATCATGGAAAATTCCTTCCTCTATTACATGTTTGTGGTATCTAATATGCACTACTACTCTACCTAAACATCCATCCTGTGAAAGAAAATAATACATTTTTGCATTCTAACATGCTTGACACATAGGTGTTGCCCCACATTTGCGACATCTAAACCTTGTAACAACCTGAAGTTATCCTGAAACATTGTGCTAAACCTAGTACCAACCTAGATCCTCAGGTATTTGGTATCTTCTTTTAGTTTTACCCACTAGAAGCTGATGTCTTGGCCCCAAGACTCAATGCCTGATCACCCCCAATTTGTTCCAGTTGATCGCAGCTCCAGTAGTGAGGTTGAACATTTCCAACACCCTCTTAGCCTCGTCCAGATTCTTCTTAGTTGCAAGAAGAAACATGGTTGTATCCTTTGCAAAAGCCCTATCCAAAAGTCCTAGGTCACTCTTGCCATGCCTAGAGTTGCTATCTCTCGGTCAGCAAGACAAATCTTTTGATGCTTCAACCCTCCCCTAGAAATGTGCCCAAGGCTTCGACCACAATTAGAAATAGATAGTGACAATGGACACCTGCCAAACTGATCTTCCCAGTTGAAAGCTTGGTCCTATCTCACCACTGATTGTGACTTTACTTGCTGCTCCTCAGTACAGTAATGAGATAAGTGCAACCATCTCCCTCAAGATGCCTATCATGTGCATCCATTCTTCTAAAAACCTCCAATCCACTCGATTGTATGCCTTTTCAAAATTTAGCAGCCAAGTTATGATTTGTTGGTTAGAGATCTTTGCCCATTTCTAAGCCAACAAATACGACCAGATATTCTCTGTGATTTGACACGTTGGGACAAAGCCCATTTGTTGTTCCTGAATGATCAATGGCATGACTGATTGGATCTTGAGAGCCATCACATTCACATAGACCTTGTAAAATATGTTAAGCATGGTGATAGGCCTTTAGTTCCTTAACTCTTGGAAGTCCCCCCTCTTCAGGATAAGCACAATTTGGCCCTCTAGAATCTTGCTGGGCATGGCCCCATCATACTAGGCATCCTTCCACACCTGATGCAGCAAAGGGCCAATGACTCCCCAGTGTGTCTCAAAGAAAATGGGCAAGAGGCCATCAATGCCTGGCATCTTGTTGTTACTCAATTTCTTGGGTGCTTCCCAAAGCTCCTCCAACATAAAATCCATCCTCAATGTGTCACACCAATCCTGAGGGACTGTTGAGGGAGGGATGATAGCACTTCCTCTATTGCATGCTCCCATGCTATATTCTATGGCTGAGCCATATATAGTACTTGGTAGAACTTCTATGTGAGCTATTGCATCCTTTGTTGTTCTTCAACAATCCTCTCATCCCCACTTTTCAAGCCCAAGATGGGAGGAGAATCAGTGATAGGCCTAATGCCCTTGAAGAATGCCTTGTTGAGAAGGCATTCATTCAAAGCCTAACTATCCTCTATTGTCCAAACACAAGTACTCCATGTTGTATGCTCTAAGTCTTATAATTTAGCCTTTTGTTCATCTAGTAGTGCCTGCCACTTGTCTAGGTTCTGAGTGCTCAGAAACATTTGGTGAGCCACTACTACCTTTTGCCTGGCCAGTCTCACTTCTTTCAACACTTCTCCTTTAAGCTCCTTTTATCGCATCTGAAGACAAGTTTGGAGCATCAAGACCAACACTAGCTTGTCATCCCCAAGGGTTTCCCGTACCCAGTCAACTGCCACATTATCTAATAGCATCCCTCTAGTGATTGCTCGTTGAACTATTGTCCTTTTATTTCACTAGAGCTTGATTATGCATTGAAGGGGGTCGTGGTTTGAGAAGGAGGCAAATCCTAGCCATGTTCTTAGGCCTCTGCCATATACACCTAATCCAATCTCAATTGGGAAGCCATTGTCTATTGTCTTATGAATGGATGAGCATGTGATGCAAACTCTTCAACATGCTGAAGGTCCATGATACCTAAGGCATTTACGAGCTCACTCCATTGCTTCTGCACGTCTCTGGAGTGTTTCTTGCATTCCCCTGTAGTCACAAGTGTCTTCTACCATGTTGAAATCCCCCAAGACTAGCCATTTGTCCACCTGTCCTTTTGTTGCATGTAGAACACTCATCTAGAATCTCACTTAGTTCCTGTAAGTAACCAAAAGGAATGACTCAAGAAACGATCAAATATAGAGGGAAAAGGCCCATGAACAAGAGTGCACCCTCTTTTACAATTGATTAAGGGTCTTGGAATATTCAGAGTTAAGCGTTCTTAGGTTTAAATAGAACTGGGTTGGGTAACCTCCCAAGAAGTCCAAATTCATGAGCTTACATTTGGTATTAGAGTAGGTCTCAGGTTTGACTTTGTTGAACTTACAAAAAAGCGTGGTGGATTATAAGTAACCAAAAGGAATGACTCAAGGAACGACTCAAGAGACGATCAAATATAGAGGGAAAGGGCTCATAAACAAGAGTGCACCCTCTTTTCCAATTGGCTAAGGGTCTTGGAATATTTGAGTTTAAATATCCTTGGGTTTAAATAGTATTAGGTCAAAGTGCTTCCTTTTCCTGAAACCAAGACCATATGGTTCTATACTTGAGCAAAGTTGTGATACACTTCAAACTTCTCAACTATAGTTGTGTCCCCTCCCGGTCTGGCCACCACTTGAGTAGCTGGGTTCCACTAAAGCCTTCCCTCATCCCCAGGTTAAAGTCTGGGGCCTTCATCATTTTGTGTTATGCTTTATTTTGTTAAAGTGGAATTTTTCATTATCCCACTTCTGGTGTGTGGCCACATGCCATTTTTATAACAACAATAAAAAATTGAAGTTTTAGCTTTATAATTTATAAATTAAAAACTTTTCATATGATTTTGTGTTATAATATTGTGAAATATAAAAAATAAATTAAAAAACTGATAGAAATATTAATAAATATTAATTAAGTACTAGGAAATGGCATGTGGACACATGCTAATTAATGTCCCACTTTACTGAATAAGTTCCACTTTAACGAAATAAAGCATTGTTCCTGTAGGCACAAAACATCAATGCCTCCTTCTAAACTAATCTTGCAGATATGGGACTTGAGCTACACTCTTGTTGTTGAGTCAACTGTCAACTGAGTTGAGTCCTCAACAGTTTCATGTAATGATTGAGAGTGTTGTCATAGAGCTATGTACTTCCAAGAGAAAGAGGTGTTGTGGGGTCTCCCCCTCCATTTTGTGGAGATAGTCCACACCACTGTTGTCTTCACCCTGAACTTCATCCACAAAAAGCCTCATATAGTGTACTTTGCAAAACCTGTCCACAGCACATTAGCTAGTCTCCTGCCTCCATGAGACTTAGCTCCCGCTTAGGCAGGAACTAAATAAATTAATAAAGGAACAAGATGTTCCTTTTATTCCTAATTGATGAATACAACTTTTGTGGATTAAATGGTTCCCGTTGTTAGGGCGTGGCCACCGAGAGAGTGAGAGAGAGAGACGGAATATTCTAGCCCTCAGAATATTCCCCATCTTCCTTGTATAAAACCCTTGCCTCACAAGGGCAAGGGGGGGGCATTTTGCGAAGAGTAGTGAAGCATTTTTCGTGTTTGAGCGAGCGTTGGGGGAGGTGCCCTTCCTTCCCCCAAAAAATGGTGAACTCGGCGTGATGTGCAGCACTTTCTGAAGCGTCATTTCTCTCTTTTTCTTTTGGCCGCAGAATTTGGGAAGGAATTCCTTGTTCGTCTTGTGGTAGTTTTCTTTGATCTTGGGCGTATTGGATAGGTCTAGAGCTCCTCTTTCTAGCAAGGTATGGCACTCATCAAACTGTGCAGTATTTGAAGAGATACAACGTTTCTTGGCTCAGTCAAATGAAGCCACTTTCACTTTCTCGCTTGGTTCCTCAGCCCAATTTCTCAAGGTAGTGCATTTGGGCTTGTAGATCTGGCATAGATCTACGAGTAGTGGTGATTCTTGGCACTAGATTTGGGCGAATTGATGGCATGCAAAAGGATTTTCTTCCCCGACTAGATTGGGTCATCTTTGGAGTAGGAATTTGTACTCCTCCTAGCTTTGTTTTGGATGCCGTTTGTCTCTAAAGGTGCTCTTGGTCCTAGGCTTATCAAAAATACAAATGGCGCCTTAGTATTGATCTACATCACGGACATGCACATGTTTTTCCACAATATTGGCATTTTGGGCTACCTCTTCGTGGATTTCAGGGAATATTGAGGTGGATTTTTCCCAAATTCCTACGATAGAGGGTAGACGGGGCTGAGCTCTTTCCAACAAGCCCACCAACAGTCAAAATGGGGAAGAATTGCGACCAAGGGACTCATTTTTCTCTTTTGGGCTAAACTTTATTAGGAGTTCCTTGGGAACGAAGCAATCTTCAAGGAACAGGTAGTCATAGGAACAGGAACAGGAGGAGTAGAAACAAGAGTTGGCGTAGGAATAGGGACGGTAGGAACAGGCACAAGGATAGGAGTTGGTGTTGGAACAGGCACAGGGGTAGGAGCGAGAGTAGGGGTTACCGGTTATAGGTTACAGATCCCCGGTTACTGGTTACGGGTTATCGGTTACTGGCCACTCTAGCGGGTACTCCAGTGGCTACTCCAGCGGCTACTCTGGCGGTTACCCTATGGGTTACGCATGCTTGAGGCTTACATCTACTTCCCTTTCGGCCCTTATTTCTCTTCATCACATGCATTTTGGGCAACTTTGAGCAACTTGAGCACTAGCCTATAGTCTTCTTGCTCCTATCAACCTAGTTGCCTTGACCGGGCATTTGCAGTGTTCAGGGTATTTGATGCCGGTACAAACTAGACATGCGACAAATTGGCACCCTTTTACTGTACCTCAAGGCCCTAAGGCACGGAGTAAACTTTCTAACATCCAAAGGCAGCTTAGGTATGACACTGCACCTTCTCAGGCCGAGTCCTCTTCATCCTCGGCAGATTCCAATAACTTATATCTACGAGCTATGGCGCAGCCACCTTTAGCTCGACCTCAGCTCCATGTTCTGTAGAAGGGGAGTGATCTGCCAACCTTCTCAGGTGTTGGAACAGTCTCTCCAACATCGCACATTAGTCACTTTGATTACTACTGCACCATAAACATGATCGTCGATGATGATCGTATGTGCCACGACTTCTTGCAGTCTCTTGAAGGCAAAGCAGCAACCTGGGTAGATTCTCTCCTCCCAGAGGACCGGATAGACTTCTAGACACTAGTTGCTTCTTTTAGAGAACGCTTCGTTGAGGAAAAACCCACAAATCGGCTACTTGTCGACCTTTTTTCGTTCCTACAGGGTGCTCACGAGTCTGTTTCTGACTACATCACACGGTTTCAAGCTTACTGGAAGTAATGTTGGGATCGCAGACTGGTCCAAGATAAGCAACAGAGGATTACGGCATTTACAGCGGGTTTGCATGGGAACTTGCAACGGAAACTTCTTAAGAAGACATTCAGCTCTTACCGTAAGGCATTTTCATTTGCCACTGTAGCGCACCTTATCTCTCTCCCCTTAAGCCAACTGGAAAAGGGGTAATTGCTTGATGAGAGAGCCCTTAGTGGCTATTTTATCCCCATTTATCCCCCAAGGTTCCAAGGATCCACGGTGACAGTAATCACACCATGACAAACTGCTCCAGGAGCTAGTGGAGTCCAGGAAAGAGGCTGCTACAGCTCGAGAATGTAGATTTAAATCCCGTTGGTGCACTCACTGTGAGACGAACACACACAACACACAGCGCTGCTTCAAGCTTCACCTAGAGCTTCGGCCTCCATCTTCTCAATATGTCCAACAACGTCCCTTTGCGGACAACTCCACATCGTCTCAGGGTCCAGAGACATATCAGGAGCAGTTGGAGCGACAAGTGATTGAGGCAGCCCCTTCGTCAAGCAAAGGCAAGGCACCAGCCTCATTGGTCAACACAATTTTGGTAGCTGAGGAACTCTATAGGCAATAGTAGCAAACCGCAGCCACTTGAGCCCAAGCGAAGAAGAAGGTAGCCGCTCAGCCTACTCTAGATCCCCCGGCACCAATTGAGAGCGAACCTTCATTGGCACCAGATCTAATGATACAGAGGGTGGCTTGTAAGCTCCCCTTCAAGTCACTACTCTCTTCTCCTCCTGCGATCTCACCAACAGCTATTCCTGTTTTGGAGCTGGTTCTTCAACAACTGGTTGACACTCCCGTCACCTTTTCACTCCGAGACATGTTGTCTCCCTGGATTCGGCCAGTGTTTAGAGGAGTGCATGGTCAGGAACACTAGAGAGCACTCTCAAGGGGACTCCTCAAGAGGTGCACATTGTCGACATGACAAGATATGGTGGAGATCTTGGTCCATTCTTTGTCCCGGTGCAAATTGGTACTTCCTCTTGTAAGATGGATGCTTTGGTTGACTCCGGTTCTGGAAGCAACATTATCTCTCTTGAGGCTGCCCTTTTAGCACAGCTACAGATCACTGAGAGCTCCTCCATCATGCTCAAAACCTTTGCCAACCACACCGTTCCTCCGGTAGGCATTTGCTGTGGTGTCAAAGTCTCTGTGCAGGGTGTTATTTCTGAGGTCAATTTCCTCGTGGTTGACTACCAACATCTTGGAACATCCTCTTTGAAGGACTCTATCATCCTTGGCCGTTCATAACAAGTCATAGCCCATTGCACCATTGACAGCGCATAAGGCAAGATGGAAATTAGTGATCGAACCCACAGTGCCACCTTTCTCAATAACCATGGCAGAGCTCTTTCTCAACAAGCCCAGCAAGCTCGGACTAAGATGGCCTCCACACCATACTTTCCTCCTGACCTCACAGAGGTTTTTCCTGAGTTGGCAGTGTCAATCGTCTATATGACAGGTGCTTTCTCATGCAATGCAATTGACATGGTTGGAGGTGAGTCAGGTAGCCCAAGACATCTCTCAGCTTCACTCTCTTTATTTGAGAGTAAGGCCGAGCCTCTAGACACGCCCTCTTTATTTGATGGCAGGGCTTATAGAGTATAGGCTCCCATATCCAGCTTTTCGGAGTGTTTCTTGATAGAGGAAGGGCTCCTCGATTCGTTTCTTGCATGGGACCAACTCTCTCTTATAGAGCTTGATGACACAGTCACTCCAGACCAGGCCCATCTTTCATAGGACACAGCTGAACTCAATTCTCCTCAGCAACTACCTACGGTGTCATACAGCCCACATCTTCCTACTCAAATCGCAGTAGCTAACGACTCCAAGCGTATTTTGTCATGCCGTTTTTTGGAGACAAAGGATTACATCCAGACCCACAACAGGCAAAAAGAATCAAGCCAATCGGACGTGCTGCATGCGAGTTATAACTCTTTGAGTTCAAAATTTCCTACCGTGGGGCCTCTGGTACTCCAACCACTAGAACAACAACTCCCTTTCGAAATTTACACCAAGATGGATATAGAGGCTTTTGGAATATGCCTTTGCCAACGTTCACAGCCTAGCAAGCCACCACATGCAACATATTATGCCTCATATTCGTTCAAGGAGACTGGAAAGAAGTATACGGATGCAGAAAAAGTAGTGGTGGCTGTTGGTTATACCTTGGAGCCATTCTGTCACTTTCTTGCTGGAGCCTGTATCCATTCCTATGTCTGTTTTACTGTACTAACCTTTCTTTTACAGCGATCAGTTCACAGTCCTCGTACTTTATCTTGGATTGTGACCATCCAAGAGTTCCAACCAACTTTTTGCATGCGGTGGAAGTGTGTGATGCATCTTCTCCAGCAGCGGCAGGTCAAGCACGTGAAGAGCAGTAGTTATTATCCTGAGTGCAACGGCCAGGCAAAGTCCAGCAACAAGATATTGAAGACAGTCATCTCAAAGCTTGTGGAGGATCACCCAAGGCGTTAGCACGAACACTTGGTTACGGTGTTGTGGGCCTTTTGGGTGTCCTTCAAGACATCCATCTTTGCGCCCCATTCTCCCTTGTCTATGGGACAGAGGCCGTACTTCCAGTGGAGATCCAGGTGCCATCACTCTCACTTTCACTTCAATACGCAGCAGTGATGCAGCTTAGCGATGAGGACAAGTTTCATGCACGTGACTTGGAGGTTCTTGCCTTGGAGGAACAACGACGATCCATGACTGAACATCTCCTTCGAGGCAAGTAGAAAATCAAGTCAGTCATTGATCACCAACGGTCTGCCAAACCATTCGAGGATGGTGATCTCGTTCTACTCAAGGAGTTTACACCACCTTCGAAATTCTCCCCTCGCTGGCCCCTACTTTGTCCAGCGACACATTGGAGGCAGAGCATATGTGCTAATTGATTCTAATGGACGTGAGCTCTCACATGCTCACAACCACTCTCATCTCAAACATTTCATCCGGTGAGGCATTCCTCTTCTCTTCTTTTTCTTTTTCTTTTTTTTTCCTTTCTTTCACTTTAGTTTCATGGCTACTTTTCTTCCTTTCAGAGGGTGTTTCCCCATTGAACCATGGCCCATGCCTTGGATTTGGTGTTGTATTGCCGTTTGTATGGAGGTTCCTCATTTGGCTCGGTCTATGTTCCAGGTTCTTTGGCCCTTCCCTTACCATTACTACACCCCACACATTCCCCTCACCCATTCCATATCATCTAGACTCATAGTTCGATCACCAATCACTTCCAGCAATGTTGCCCGAAGTTATCTCTAGATGCCCATCTTTCATCTTTCATTCTTTCACCATCATTCACATCTCCGTTTGAGGTCACATTTACACCATACCACGGATGCACATACATGCACCAGCAGCAAAAGACACCACCTCATTTGGACGTGCTATGTCCGAGATGTCCTTACGACCATTTGCCGACAACTCACTAGCTTTTCTGGAGCGACTTTCTTCCAACCAGGTGAACTTGTTCACTCAAGGCACCTAGGTGAATCTTTAGGCAAGGCCACAGAAGCCAAAGCCACTTTCTTCTACTCCAGCACTCAGTGGACACATGCCACCTCTCTTTACCGGCAACCTAGTACTATGCCATCCTTTTCAAATGCTAACTTCTTCAGTCTAACACATTAGACTGGTCACCTTTTCAGAGTGCCACCACCATCTCATCGCTCTACCATATCACTCTGTCATATCAATACTGGAACAGGCGTAGGAGTAGGAGCCAAAGACACTGGTTACTGATTGCAAGTTACAAGTCCCCGGTTACTGGTTACTAGTTACTGGTTACCGGTTACCAGCTACTCCAAGTGGTTAGCGCTTACTCTACAGGCCAACAGTTATCCATGGCCGCCTTTTCAAAGTGCCACCACCATCTTAGCACTCCACTATATCACTCCATCTTTCATCATTTCCACACTTACCACCCTTGGGCAACACATTCCCTCTTTTACCTCTCTTTCTTTCTCAAAGTCGGCCAATCTTTGGAGCATATTGGAAGTCATCAAGAGGCTGCATTTGCATATTACACTTTCCTGAGCTGAAATCCAGGTACGGGTTAAGTTCTTTGAGTACTCATATTTTATTTTATTTTTTCCTCTATTTTCCTCCTCTTTTTACATTTTTTCTACACTTTCCTTCAACTCCAGTGTCTAATTTGACTACAGGGTTTCCCACCGGGTTTTCCTCCATGTCTCCAAACTTTACACCTACCTCTTTTCTTTCTTTTCCACTTTGTTTTTTAGAGTTTCTACTATTTCACATAGCACTTAGCATCAATAGCCGCAGTCACTATTCGGAGGGTTCTTGTGCATCTGGAGCCAATGCGATCCACCGTGGTCACATGTTAGGGCGTGGCCAAGAGAGTGAGAGAGAGAGAAGAAATATTTTAGCCCTCAGAATATTCCCTATCTTCCTTATATAAAACCCTTGCCTCATAAGGGCAAAGGGGGGTATTTTGCGAAGAGTAGTGAAACATTTCTCGTGTTTGAGTGAGCGTTGGGGGAGGTGCCCCTCCTTCCCCCAACACAGTAAACTTAATTGAATGCTTAGCAAACAGTTTCCAATGCAATAAAAATTCTTATAAAATGTGATTGCTTAGCATAGGCTGATGCAAAACTCTCTACTCCAGCCTTCATTTAGATTGATCCCAATCCCAGGAAGTTGTTTTGTGCATGTCCATGATGGCAGCATATATGCAGAAAGGTCACATTTCAGATTCAAAGCACTTGTTTGATTTTGTTTTATTGTTCTAATATTTTCAAACGATAGTAACTAAGATAGATATACACTTTGTCTCAAAATCAAAGTGATGGCTTGCAGGTGATCAAGGATGTCCTGTTCAACTCAGTAGTAGGTCCATTTTGTCTGCTCGTTTTTTCACTTATTTTGAGAGGAGACGTGTTTTTGCTTAAAATAGGGAGCTTCCTCAGACGTGCTTTAGATTATATCGTTGCAGGGTCCATGGCAGAGGGCTCGCGGCATGCGTTCTGTTTTCTAGCAGCGGACGTGCATGAATAGCGCTCCCAATCAGCAAACCATGTCCTCTAGCTCAAAGCGTGCTTGTAGCTAGAGATCCTGAGAAACGAGGCATGAAGACGTCTCCAATCGTTTTTTTCTTGCAACACCCGTGTCCGGTAGAGTAGCGATGTTGCTGTCAAGGTGGTCAAGGATCTTAAGCCAAATCATTTGCTCGTCTCGATTGCTGCAGCCGTAGCTTTAGACTGCATGTCATGTCAGATCCTCTTAGGATCCTCTTAGGAAACTTATTTTATTTTAGGAATGGGCTGAGGAGACGTGAGTTGTGAGAGTGATGCCAACACACCCTGTCATGTGGGTGAGAGTAATCACTTGGTCTCTGACTTAGTATTTGTTTGCAGCCATGAGCTTTGCTAGTCTGGCTACCAGCTCTGATGCAGACCTTGCGAGATCCCTTTTCCCAGCATTGGCATGCCAAAGACAAGGTACTTGCTCTTTTCTTTGTTCTATCTTAATTGAGTTTATGCTCAGGCTGAAGCTGAAGCAAGGAAAAGCTCAGCTCGCTCTTCATCACTAACTGCTGACGATGAGTAAGGCGTTTTGGACGAGATTGACAGGAAAATATTGCAGGGGGAAGCAGACTATGTCTCGCATCGAAGTCGCAATTGAGCAGGCTTGTTACTATCGGGAAAAGTAGCACCTCTTTGCAAAATCTAAAATGGTGATGTGGGCGCGAACATCAAATTAGGTTGCAGTTGATCAACCGGATTGGAGGTGTTTCCAAATTATCTCTGCGTATATTTGAGGACATGGGTATGTTGCGTTTCTCAGGGACTATGCCGTGCAGAAATTGATAAAAACCAAGAATCATCCTCTTAGGTCTTGCGGCTTGGTTTTCATGGGAGACGCATCTAGGAAGCGGCAGCGTGGCGACCCAGGTATTTCCTTGATTGAGGAGGCCTTGGGGCTTCTCGACGAGCTTGAGGCCGTCTATGGCAACATGCCGGATGATTTCTTGTGGGATACGACCAAGTTCCAAACTCTCATACAACCCACCCGCAGCTTTAGCAGTGAGTACGAGTCCGAAGAATACAGGTACATAGGCAGGGCCAAAGCCAAGGATTTACTGGACAGGATTTCGAGGCTGCGCAGGGGTGCTCAGTTGCAGGTTCAGGGAGCTAAAGGAACCGGAAAAACCACCGTCATGAGCTCCATTACCGGTAACATGCTCGGGGTGCAGAAAAAACCAGTCGTCTACATTTCTACCCGTCGTTTCGTTGAATCTCCGGCTGACGTTCTTCAACATGCGTTGTTAGTGGCCACGCGAGGTGACGAAAGTGTGGCTGGGATGACCACGCTGGGTGAGCTGGTTGGCTGGTGTCGGCGCCGAATAAACGATCCATTGCTGTTCGTGGTAGACGACTGGGATAGGTTTGAGGATTTTCCAAGCTTAATGTCGTCTTTGAAGGAGGCAGTGTCGTTTCGCCATATCCTTGTTAAGCTGTCTTCGACCAACAGTAGGGAGCGCAGGATCAACACCGTCACCGACAAGCCTTTACCGAGTTTCGACTTTGATGGACCTTACAACAGCAGTGAGCTGGAAACGTGGATTGCGCAGTCGAGTCTTGACAAGACTGAACTTAAAGCGCTTGAACGTTTAACCGGTGGAATACCTCAGCTTTTGAGGTTCTTCGAGGAAGTGAAGGGAAACAGTAACAAGTTCATGGAGAAGATCGAAGAAACTTACACAAGAAAGTTGTTTGATAAGTTCATTGCATTGCAGACCACTAAGGAGCAGCTCGCAGCTGCCTTGGACTTGGTTACAAGGGGTGAGCTAAGTGCTCTCCTTCAGGGGCCAGTGGATCTCACGTGTTTTTACAAGGACGGTTCCAGGTTCAGGCTCCTGTGCCCATACTTACGGTCTAGAGCGGAGTTCTACATCATGGAACAGAACAAGAATTTGAAGAGCACTCTCCAGTATGAAGACATTCAACGTTGGGTAGGTGCTGTGAGAATGGATTGCACAGGAACGAACAGGAATCCGCCTCGCGTCGGCTGGAATGTGGAAGGTTTGATTGTTTCAGTGATGAGGTATCAAGGGAAGCTGTGGGAAGGGTTAGAGTTCAAGCACTACAAGACATACAAGCATGGACGTGAAGCAAAATTTCTCAGGGACTTGTCGACAGAGGAGCTCGCTGATGGTGTGCTGGTTGGACCTGAGGCGTTCAACGAGAAAGCCTTGGATGTCATCTACCTGAGGCTAGAGGGTTCTGTGCTGACGATCAAGGCAGTGCAAATCAGGGTTTCAAAATGGAAGAAAAAACGAAGGAAGAGATCACACGGTTTTTGGCAGGAGCAGGTGCTGCCAAGATGGCTGTCGAGGAATTTAAGTGTAGAGCATCAGTTTGTTTACCTGATGCCTGAGAGTGTGACGCAGGATGATTTGGGAGAGATTGAGGGAAACGTTGTCAACTACATCAATGCACAGGCAGATCCACAAGAGGAGGATTCAGATAAACCTGAGGAGGAGGATTCAGATAATGAGGATTTGTCCGTAAATTGGGATGCAGTCACCAGTCAACCTCTTATGTTCAAAAAGCTGGGGGACGTTCACATGTGTTTGTTAGCACTCGATGAGTTGCTAAACCTGAGACCAGCCAGGAGTCTGGAAAAGAAAGCGATCAAGAAATGTCCTGGTGTGGTGGTTGAATACGGCATTTCCCGGCCATGTCGAAGATGGTCTCGCACTGATGAGCCGGTCTTTTACTGTTGCCGAGCTCATGGGGCAGCCGTTGGGGAATGCATGAGAACGAATTAAGAATACATCTCTCCCTTGGCCGTCCTTTGCAACAACAGCACTCGACGTTGATGGATTTGTTTCTCTTTGTTCGTTTTGTTCTTCAGCCTAGTTGCAACTGCAATAAGAGCAGAAGCTCCAGAAAATCCAAATCCAACTTACGTTGCTGTTATTGCCTAGGTTAGGTGGTAGCATCAGTTTAAGGAGAGAGTCGAGAAGCATAAGAATAGAGCTGGTGCAGCACATAGCAACGTAATCAAAAATCATGTTTTCTTCCTTGGGCATGATTTCATTTTGATCTGTCAAGATTTTGGATTATTTTCTCAAGGTTTTTCCTATACTTTTGAGTTTTTGCTTTGTTTCTTTATGTCAATGCTTGCTTTCTTGTTCATTCTTATCTCTAAATCTTAAGTTCTTTTGACAAAGATTCTTAGAATATTCTTTAATATTCAATCTTTAGATTTGTAATGGCATGTGAACCATGTTGAATTTTTCAGGAAAAATCTTGTATTTTAACACTAACATTGTGCTACTTCATTTCTTTGGGTTTCTTTTCTTCACCATATTTCTTATTAGTGTAAGTTATAATTTTTTTTTTTCTAATTTGCTAGTTTACTTTATTTATTTGACCACTTTTGCCTTTGTTTCAACTAAGTTCCTTTACTAAAGTTTATATATATTGTTTGAACTTTGACTTGATTCTATGTAAGTTCAATTACTCATTACACAAACAATGAAGTGTTAGCCATCACTTCACAGATTCTCATACTCTCTCCCAATCCCCATCTCGAGGATAGACTATAGTAAGGTTGGGTTACATTCCCTATAAACATAAGCAGCAAAGCACATAAAGCTTCCAAGTTTTTAACATCCCTTGATATAACAAAACTTATTCATATAACCCTTTAAATTTTAAGTTTTAAATGCATCTTTAATTTGGGACCCCAAGAGGAAACATTATAGCATAATGGTTTTGGTATGGGTACCTCAACTCCTGTCACGAATGTGACTTCAGGTATCGAAAAATACTTGTTGGCTAGTCCTTACAAACACTCTTTCTTTACTGCCATGACGGTAGGGGGTCAGTACAATTGGATCCCTTTGGTAACCCCTCTTGTGCTAGTGGAGTTAACTGGGCATTTCAAGTGTACTTAGACCGGACAAGCATAAAGACGGAATTCTTATGTGTTATTAGCTAATCATATTTAGCCTGGTAAGGAGTTCCCGTCTTGTTATGTCTTGCATTGGCTAGTGACAAAAACCCTCGCGTATTGAGACTAGTCCCTCAATATCGCTAGATGATAGCTTACCGTGTATACCCTCACTATCATGCCCTTTATATTAGTCTCATTTCGGTCCCAAATGCTAATTATGGAAAGTGTTTAGATTTGCTTAATTTGGCTTATCTACAAAATGTAAAGATTGTCCTAAACACAATGGTGTTTATCTCGTATCCAAATTTGCAATCTAGGGACATTCCATATTTAGCAAGTTTTGAGTTTGTCCCAGAGACTAATGTGAGACACAAAATCCCTAGGCCCCAAAGTGGAGCTGAAAGGGTGCCACGTGGTAGTGGCCGAAACGAAAGCCAAACGAGCGTAACATGTTTGGACTAAAAGCTCTGACTTAAAAAGGTCGAGAGCGAGAGTGGAACTCCCAACGAAGTGCTCGAGGAACAAGCATGAAGCGAGCAATGAGATGGAGTCAGAGATGGACCCAAGATGGAGTCCGAGATAAAGTCCAAGATGGACCCGAGATGGAGTCTAAGATGGAGTTCGAGATGGAGTTCAAGATGGACTCGAGATTGAGTCCAAGATGGACCCGAGATGGATCCGAGATGGCATCCAAGATGGAGTCCAAGATGGAGTCTGAGATGGAGTCTGAGATGGACCCAAGATGGAGTCCGAGATGGAGTTCGAGATGGACCCGAGATTGAGTCCGAGATGGACCCGAGATGGATCCGAGATGGCGTCCAAGATGGAGTCCAAGATGGAGTCTGAGAGGGAGTCTAAGATGGACCCAAGATGGAGTCCGAGATGGATCCGAGATGGACCCAAGATGGAGTCCGAGATGGACCCGAGATGGAGTCTGAGATGGAGTCCGAGATGGACCCGAGATGGACCCGAGACGGAGTCCGAGGTGGAGTCCGAGATGGACCCGAGATGAAGTCCGAGATGGACCCAAGATGGAGTCCAAGATGGACCCGAGATGGACCCAAGATGGAGTCCGAGATGGAGTCAGAGATGGACCCGAGATGGAGTCCAAGATGGAACTGGGACCGAGACCGAGACTGAGACCGAGACCAAGACTGAGACCAAGTCCGAGTTTGAGACTGGGACCGAGACCGAGACCGAGTCCGAGTCCAAGTCCGAGTCTGAATACTAATACAAACAGTCCAAGTCCACCCACACTTGGACTAGGAGCATCGACCATTCGATCTCCCAGGGGAACTAGAGTCGGCTCTTGAACACTTCACCAAGCTACCCCGTTTGTTGGTTTGTATTCACTCTAGTCTTGGACTTCCCAGTGGTCAGCTCATCACCCAACACTGGGTATGGTTCCAAGTGTGGGTGGCACTACCTACTTGGATACCAATCGTGGTTCAACGGAACCTCACTCTAGGCCCATGGTTAGAGCACTCAAAGGTGGAAGGCAGGGAGAGTACCCATAAGGCCCATGTAGGCCACGGTGTTCCAAAATGTTATCCCAAAGTCCCAGACTGTGGAAAGGAAGAGGAGTAACCCTTTGGTGTGGTGACCAAGGACATAGTCACACGGTGAGGAAGTCTCAGAGGACCATGGGACTTAGTGGTCGGGCCTGTGGGCCTTGATCCAGTGGCAGTGTTGGCAAGCACGGCCATGGAAAAAAAGGGACTTGGTGAGGACTGGAAAGGAGATATTGGGGAAGGCTATTCCCCATGTCTGTGGGCATCCTAGGGATGCTAAGGAATGGATATGGGATGACCACTCATGGACGGATGGCCCAGTTTTTGAGAGACGGTATTGCAATGCAAGTGGTGTTGAACCACCGATGTGACCAAGGTGAATGGGCATGGCTTAACGTAACGGGCTGATATGTTGGTGGTATTTTGTGGTGTCGATCATGGGATCGGACACATGGAGCACTTGGACCAAGTGTAAAGGTTGAGTGGCATGGATGCCAATCTCAGGGCAAGCAAGCCCCAAATCTTGAATTGGACTTATGGAGATTGTGAATGAGACTCCTTAAAGTGGTTGGAAGTATGGTTAAGTGATTAAATTAGAATGAAAAAATTAGTCACTTACAACTAACTCTTGGTACTAAGGGATGCTTGGGGTGAAATCCCAAAGCGTGTGTTCCTCAAGGTTGGGGGGGGGGGGATATGGGGGTTCCAAATGTATAGTAGAGATAGTGGTTTGAATGCATGTTTGACCATTTAAGATATTAATTTAGCTCCCGCTGGGTTGTGTCGCTCTTTGTTTTACGTCCGGCTTGGGTCTAAGCCCAAACTCCATGCTGTTCTAGTCAGTGGGGTACCCTTCTCCTCGTGTTAGGCTACCGGTATGCCAAAATTGTGCTAGACTTCATTTAACACCATTTTGCGTGTAGGTGTTGGATATGGGGAGCTAGTGCTCATGGGATTGTACCGGACCCTCATTTTGTAGCACAATAGGCTTGGAGTTCGACTTCAAATTCATATGTGCTACATTTGGTATTAAAGGAATTGTCTCAGCGATTCCTATCCAACTTTTGTCGGATTTTCTTATTCAAGTTGCATATGCAGAGACTTTTCTAGTAGATCCAAAGTGACCTGTGTAGGATTCGTTGGATTGCACCATTCAGTAAGAATGTTGTATGCATATTCAGTTACTAATAAAGGTATGCAGTTAGCAGGATGGTGAAAAAGAACTTTGCTGATGATGCTGAAACCTCTAGATGGGTGAATTAAGAGGAGGAAACTCCTACTAGAGATGTTGCAGAAGAGGCTAAGGCTGAGTCAGATGAGGAAGAGCTAGATGCTACAGCACTACAACGTACGGCTCAGGAAATTGAGATCGAGAATTTGCGAAGGGAAGTTCAGAAATTGAAGAAGGAGAACAAGAAGAAGAAGAAAGAAGCTAAGGCAGCTAAACTAGCTAAACTTAAGCAACCAAACTCCTTTTCAAGTTCTGAGGACAATGAAGTTTTGTAACCACCTTCGGTTGCACGAGTTTCAAAGTTCAAACCTCCAAAACCACCCAATTTCATAGGCATGTGGGACTATCAAGTTTTGGAAGATTGGGTCTACGATATGGAAAACTATTTCATAGCAGCAGACATAGATGATCATACAAAAGTTGCATATGTGCAATCCTTTCTCACTAATCATGCCAAAACTTGGTGGCACCAGGTGTGTGTTGAAAAAGGGCAAACTAAAAGTTGGACCAAGATATGGTCTTGTATCCGTAAGGAATACTTGCCGGATGATCTTGGTTTGAGATTTCACACGGAATTGTGGTGGTTAAAGCAGTGAGGGGACCTCATGCATTATGTTAATGTGTTTGCTTAAAAACGCATTATGATTGCAAATATGAGTGATGAAAATGCTTGAAGTTATTTCCTTTAATGTTTAAATTCACTTTCTTGCAATGAGATTTTGAAATTTAAGCTGAAGACATATCTAGAGTGTAAGGAGGCAGCGCAGCAAGTTGCCTTTAGTCACTCGCTCATAGAATAATATCAACAACCGTATACTGGTACCTCGGACAAGAATAAGAATTTTGGGAATAAACAAGGTGATTAGAAACATAAGGTGGAAGGAAGGTTTCGCCCTGGAGGCCCACAAGCAATAGTTAACAAATGTGGTGGTTGGAGACCACCAGCAGCTTCTTCTGGTCCTAGCCCTTTGTTCCTCCTTTTGGTGGGTATAAATAGCAACAATGTGTGAAACTTGCTCCTAGTGGAACGGGTAGTGTGGTTCATTGCTTCCATTATGGAGAGTCAGGACATAGGTCCTCGGAATGTCCCAACAAGCATAACACAAGGTTTCATGTTAATGTCATAAGGGAAGACGGTGGTGGTGACGAGTTGGTCAATGCAAACTATGAGGATGAGGAGGTGAGTTACTGTTGTTGCTTTTCTCAAGCTTTCCTTGCAGTCAATGCAAACATTGATCTGTTGATGTATTTAGTAGGCTTTGTCCACAGACACCGAATCCGAATGATGATTGACATAGGAGCTACGCACAACGTGATATCTGAAGATTTAGTTAAGTTGTTAAGATTGAATGCTGAGCAAATGTTGCCCATACACTTCCAATTTGCGAAAGGTGGGCAAGTAGCCAGAAAATTTATGAGTGATGTTTCAATAAAAATATCCAAGTGGAAAGAAAGAGCAGACTTGGTAGTGTTGAAGATACCAGATTTTCAGATAGTGTTTGGTATGGATTTCTTCAACAAATATATTAAAGGGATTTATGGCGCTAGACAAAGTTGTATCACATTGAAGTCAAAAGGATATCCCAATATGTCCTTCTAGTTGCAAAAGTGCTCCTCAAAGAATTTGGATATTAAGTTCCTAACTACAAGAGTTACTCAAAAAGTAGCTAAGAAGGGATGTCAGACCTTTTGGGTTCAAGTGATGGAAACTGAGGGTGTTGGTGACTTAGTTCGAATCGGCAATGGGGTTGATCCTATACCAAAGACGATATTGGAGTTATTGGCGAGGAATTAGGATATCTTCCCAAAGGATTTGCCACCAAAGCTACTTCCTAGCTGTGAGGTTGATCATTATATTGAGGTTATTCCAGGTTCTAAACCACCTACAAAAGCTCCATATCATTTGAACATCAAGGAGATGGCTAAACTCAAGAAGCAACTCACGAAGCTTCTTGACAAAGGTTATATCCGACCAAGCAAGTCACCTTATTGTAACACACCCTATCTCTCTCCCCTTAAGCCGACTGGAAATGGGGCAATTGCTTGATGAGAGAGCCCTTAGTGGCTATTTTATCCCCATTTATCTCCCAAGGTTCCAAGGATCCACAGTGACAGTATATCCAAATCTCATCCCATGATCACATGCACTACACTCACCCCCTTTCAGAGATGTCAATGTCCTTATTAAGTATTGACTAACAACCCTTATTGAGCCAAGGGGAACTAACACCTCCATTTCCGCACTGAATCTACCAATCCTTCCATTGTGTAGATCAACTATTCCATGTGAGGCAACTAATTATCCACCCGTACCATAGTCCCATGGTAGATACTTTCGTCCGTAGATACTCCACACAAGAGGAAGGACGTATGCATGGATGCCCAATATGTACGATTTCAAATTTAGAGGTAGGAATATATCTTGCTCAAAGATATATTATATTTTTAAGTAGCCACTAATCAATGGGAATCGAACATGTGCCATTTGCTCTGATACCAATTATAGCACGCCCTATTTCTCTCCCCTTAAGCCAACTAAAAAAGGGGTAATTGCTTGATGAGAGAGCCCTTAGTGATTATTTTATCCCCATTTATCTCCCAATGTTCCAAGGATCCATGGTGACAGTATATTCAAATCTCATCCCATGATTACATGCGCTACACTTATAGAGTGCAGGTCCTTTTTGTTATGAAAAAGGATGGAACTATGAGGATGTGTATTGACTATCAGGCACTCAACAAGATCACAGTCAAAAATAGTTATCCTTTGCCTCACATTGATGACTTGTTTAACCAACTCTTAAAGGCTAAGTATTTTACTTGACTTGATTTGAGGTCCGAGTATCATCAGATATAGGTGGTAGACCAAGATGTGAAGAAAACATCCTTTAAGACTCGGTACGAATCTTATGAGTTCCTTGTCATGCCATTTGGGTTATGCAATGCTTTAGTAATATTCAGCACTATAATGGATAGAATATTCAAAGATTATTTGAACATATTTGTTATCCTATATATTAACAATGTTCTAGTCTTCAGTGAAATGTTGGAGAATTATTTAAAACACTTGGAGTTAGTGTTTCAAAAGTTGTGCTAATAATAACCGTATGCTAAGAAAAGTAAATGCGCTTTTGGACAATTATGTGTAAACTTTCTCAGACATATAGTTGGTGGTGGCATAATTGAGGTGGATCCAAAGAAGGTGGAAGCAGTGAAGTCTTAAAAAGTCCCGACCACAATATCAGATGTTCATTCCTTTCTAGGTTTAGTAGGATACTATTGCAAGTTTGTCTACAATTTTGCAAGAATTGCTCTTCCGTTGACTGAGTTAACAAAGAGTAGCATACCGTTTCATTGGACACTAGCTTGTCAACGTGCTTTTGTACAATCGAAAGAGATCTTGACTATGGTTCCCGTTCTCAGGATCCCAAATCTTGATAAACCCTTTAAAGTGCATTATGATGCATTTGGCTATGCTATTGGTGCCTGTAAGCGACTAAATTTTCCATTTTACTTTAGTCACTTAACCGCACCTCTGACCACTTGGAGGAGTCTCACTCACAACCTCCGTAAGTCCTATTTTGGACTTGGGCTTACTAGCCCCGAGAATGGCATCCCCGCCACTCAACTTCATGCACTTGGTCCAAGTGCTCCACGTGTCCGATCCCATAACTGACACCCCAAGGTACCACCAACATATCAGCCTGTTATGCTAAGGCCATGCCCATTCACCTTGGTCACAACGATGGTTTGACACCACCTGCATCCTAGTCCCATCACTCAAAGACTGAGCCATCCATCCACGAGTGATCATCCCAGATCCACTCCTTAGCATCCTTAGGATGCCTACCGACATGGGGATTAGCCTTCCCCAATATCTCCGTTCCAGTCCCCACTAAGTCCCTTTTCGTCCTTGGCCGTGTTCGCCAACACTGCCACTGGATCAAGGCCCACGGGCCCGACCACTAAGTCCCATTGTCCTTTAGGACTTCCTCCCTATATGGCTGTGTCCTTGGTCACCACACCAGAGGACTACTCCTCTTCCTTTCCACAGTCTGGGAATTTGGGACGACATTTCGGAACACCGTGGCCCTACGCGAGCCTCGTGGGTACTCTCCCTGCCTTTCACCTTTAGGTGCTCTAGCCATGGGCTTAGAGCGATGTTCCATTGAGCCACACCAGGTATCCAAGTAGGTAGTGCCACCCACACTTGGACTGGGAGCATCGGCCAGATGATCTCTTGGGGGAACTAGAGCTGGCTCTTGAACACTTCACCAAGCTACCCCGCTTGTCGGTCCATGTTCACTCTAGTCTTGGACTTCCCAGTGGTCAGCTCACCACCCAACACTGGGTGCAGCCTCTCTGGGCCAAACTGGCCTTTCCTGGCCAAACTGGCTCCACTGCAGTCCTCCCCTTTACTATACTTTTGGAGCTCACCAAACCCCCCAGGGTCTGGGAGATGAATGCTTTGGGCTTTCACCCTCTCAGACTCGGACTTGGACTCGGACTCGGACTTGGACTTGGACTCGGACTCGGACTCGGACCCGGACTTGGCCTCGGCCTCGGCCTCGGTCTCGGTCTCGGTCCCGATCTCGGTCTCGGTCTCGGTCTCGACCTCGGACTCCGTCTCGGTCCACCTCGGACTCCATCTCGGACTCCGTCTCGGTCCACCTCGGACTCCATTTCGGACTCCATCTCGGACTCCATCTCGGACTCCACCTCGGACTCCACTTCGGGTCTATCTCGGACTCCACTTCGGGTCCATCTCGGACACTTCCACGTGTCATATGTTGGTCCTTTTGGGTCCCCTTTTTGGAGCCTCGCTTATTGCTCGCTTCATGCTCGTTCTTTGAGCACTCCGTTGGGAGTTCCACTCCCGCTCTCAAGTCGGAGCCTTTTAGTCCAAACGTGTTACGCTCGTTTGGCTTTTGCTTCGGCCATTACCACGTGGCACCCTTTCGGCTCCACTTTGGGGCCTAGGGATTTTGTGTCTCACAACTCCACCACCCATAGACGAAGTTTGATGTCCTCATCGAATGGTAAACCCTTTTTATAAAGTAACACCCACATGTATTACCAGTTCCATCCTTGGCACCCAGCCAATATTTGTCTATGGTTTGACACCAAAGGCGCACCATGCCTTGTCCATCCTCTAAGGAGCACAGTCTCTCCAATATAAAGACTCATTCGACCACCTAGGGTGGTTTGCTCCCTTTTATTGGTTCAGTTCTCGCTAAACCTGTTAGAGACTCCCTCTCTAACTTAATTCCACTACTTATTCTCGAGTAGTCTCAGATTCTATTGACATAACCTTGCACTTTGGAACTTTTAATTTTGACTTCTCAGAGTCAATTTCCTAGGTGTCTCTGACACCTTACGTTGCACATGGTGCAACTCCACTTCCCTATCCTAGAAAGTTCTTTATTTGAGGATACCATCATCCTTTCTCCGATATTGTGCCACCTTTGACACTAAGTTTCAGTTATCATAATTGGTGCTAGGGTTGCACACAGCCCTATTATTTGGCTACCTTACCGCTCCCCCCTTTGGAGCATCCACTTCGCCAAATTGGAGCGGTTGGGAATCCACCTTTAGGGAAATTTTGCCTTTCCCACAATCCGTTAGCACCCAACACATTAGTGTTCTCGGCCTAACTTTGCCATTTGAATTCTTTCCCAAGATTCCCATGGCTCTTTTCTCAGCCACTAGTCTTTTGCTCCTATCCTTGATTGTTGCACCCAACAATATAGGATCGCTACCTCCATTTTTGAGGTTTCCTTTCAGTTCCATAGCAAACACTTTGCTTTGCTAAGTCTAGAGGGTGTTCACCCCTAGTACGTCTCTTTAACATTTTCTGTTGTGGGCTCTATCCACGGCCCAACTTTTGAGATCCTTTCTTGGATCTTTTATAAAGACTACCTTCCTCGGATTTACTATGCCACAGCATTAACATAGCTCATTTCCCTTAGGTGTTCTTCCCACTTGGTCACCTTGACCAAGCCACACCATTATCAATAGTTCAAATCAACACTTTGAATAAGGAATCATATTCTTTAACCCAAACAAAGACCATGTCCTTGATTAACCACAAGATCACCTGGTGATCTCATCTTGACCCCTTAATAGGTCTACCCATAGGAACTAAGTCTTCTAGACCCCTCCATGTTGTTCACTATGACCCCAGGGGCATCCACCACACTTAGCGGTGTGCCCAAGCCAACCCTTCCGGCCAAGGATCCATAGCAACTGAGACTGGGTGTCCCCATCTCATTCACCACGTCCTTGGTGCCCTTTGCACCAAAGTGTTCAAGTTAGATATGCCGAGCTTTCACTCTAAGCAATCTAACCGTGCATCACGACTCCGAGGCATCCCTCGCTTAGCGGTGTGCCCAAACCAATCTCCTCACTGAGAGTCCATGACCACCGAAAAATGAGTGTCCTCATATTCCAAACCATCACCATGCCCTAGTGATTTGGGACTCGAACCTAAGCACTAGAGGGTCGGGACTCGAACCCAACCTCTGTATATGCATCTACGGACGGCATCACACCGGATACTTGGCGTGACTCCCCACGCCGGTGCACCAACTTATATTTAAAGCGCGCTACAGATCACAGCTTAGGAACCTAGTTCGTCCACACTGCCAAGTCCTCTCACTTGACAAGTCTGTGATCATGCATGGACTCCTCCATATTTGGCCCTACGGCCCACCCTTTTTGAAGTTATCACCTTTAACTAGGGTATTTGTTCCCCCGACTTGCCAATCTCACTTGGCAAGTCCTCCGACCACTGTAATATGGTTCCTGCATAAGTGTGAAAGTCCTTGACCATCGACTTTCGTTCAAAGCCCTCTCTTTGAACACTCGGGAACTACTTCTCTAACTTTGATAGCCTTGCCTTATGGCAAGCTTCAAGATCACGCTTCTGCTGCGCCACTCTGATTTCGCGCGTTCCATGAACCATTTACACTTGGCCTTTCTAGGTACTAAACTACCTAGAATCGTCTTTGGGAACCTTGAAAAAACTCTGTCCCTTAGCTTGCTAAGGCCTTTTTTTCCACAAGCTTTATAGTTGTCATATAGTCTAACATGGACAATTCCATATTTTAGACTCTCCATGGCATCACAGTTGCTAGCAACAACATCCTCGAGCACCCTCTTGATTCTCCACTCCCAACTTGCATAACCACCGTTGGATATGCCCTTCGATTTCTATGGTTCAGTTCCATCCCAATACTACTTGTCTTTTGGCCCCATAAGTTTCCTTTGGTTATTCTCCTCCAGACTAGGAGGATAGCTTTGCACATTTTACTATGCCTTAGCAAGTATTCTTAGGGATGAACCTACCCGATAGCCTAGGGAGTGGTTCCTCAATTTTGGGCATGCTCACCTTATAATCCCACACATCGGGATTAATGTTGCTGCTTATGGGCTTTTACAAGCCCATCACTAGCCTTGCCAAAATTCCATTTTTGGCTTTGTCCAATTCGGGTAGACAGTCTTCTCCTGTCTCCGCAACCTTGAACATTTGGATAGGCCCTACTATCCATCATTCACTAGGGACTTAGTCCCTTGGGCCTTATCTATTGCCTTTGCGACACGAAACACCACCTCCTGGTGTTCTAGAGTGTTTGGGTGTCCCAATGATAGCCTCCTGACAATGAGCATTCCCGTTTACGACATTGACTTACTATATCGCAACATAAACAATTTATCCCTCGTAAGGGTATATCTAACTTCCTTATGCCATTAAGAACTCTTGGGTAGCTACCTTCTACCCATTTAACCAATTATCTTGCACCTCTTGTTTAGTTGCCCCATAGTTATCAAGTCCTACAACTCATTGCTTGGTGTTTCCACACCTCCATCATTATCTGGGTCACCACACTCCAACCGCATGCCTTCCAACTTAGGCCATGCCATTCCCGCTTCCGTTGGGATTCCTTTGGCAAGGGGTTCTTATGAACCCACCATCATAACCTCTAGGTATCACACCTTAGCACATTTGGTGTCTCCACACCATCGGCCCCACGAGCCTACCCTTATGACACTACTTATTAGTGTCTAGGTCTTTGCCAAGACCAATATACTTGTTCCTCATGCTAACTATCCATTAGCACCGCACCATAGTGTTTGCACCCAACTCTGGGCCAAAGTTGCTTTCTTCTGGGAACATCTTTCCCACAACTTTAGTATGGCACATTCTGCCATCAATGAGATACCTACTGTTCGCATACTTGGATCTTATAATCCTCCCCATAACTCATGGGGCACCATACACCTCGGTCCAAATGCTCCAACCAATCCCTTAGGACCATTCCCTAACTCCGCTTGAGTCATCCAGCATTTTGGACTTTGCTAATCCAACAACCTACGAGGTCTCAATCTTAGAGGTGCTAACTCACTAGAATACAACTTCTTGTACTCATGTCCTACTCACAAGGACAATCTTTGCAAGTGTTACTCTGACACCTGATGATTTTCTTGGGGCTAACTTTTGCCCCTTAGGACTACTTGTCCATGTGATGAGAATAACAACTCATCTTTAAGTACACCCCCAACTCCTTGGGTTGTTCCAGCATTTATTAGAGGTAGCCCCAGCTACCATTTCAAGGACTGGTGTCCTCTTCTGTATTTGACCTCCCATGGTCAACAATTCTAGTCTCAAATTTATAAGTACCAGCCTCGACCATATAAGGGTAATCTTGTGACTCCTTTATTGTTTTGGAGTTTGCATCTTTCCCATGATCCCAACTATAGTTGTTTACCACAACTACATTAGCTCGTTTGCTGCGTCAAACGCTCATCTGGATCACATCCTCAGCTCTCTAAGGAAACCCTTATACTATTCCCAAGATCCCAAAGTCGTTCCCTTACTGGCCCTTTTCCATCCACCATATCGTGCACAAGTTCATGCATGAACTTGAGTGGAGAACCATGTCCTTTCGACACGCTACTCCTCGAGGATAGGTCCATATCTAGGACCTTCCGATTCCAATACAAGCAGTGATATACTTGGCCACCAATAAGAGTCGGACTAAGGAACAACTCCGATACCAAGTTGTAAGCGACTAAATTTTCCATTTTACTTTAGTCACTTAACCGCACCTCCGACCACTTGGAGGAGTCTCACTCACAACCTCCGTAAGTCCTATTTTGGACTTGGGTTTACTAGCCCCGAGAATGGCATCCCCGCCACTCAACTTCATGCACTTGGTCCAAGTGCTCCACGTGTCCGATCCCATGACCGACACCCCAAGGTACCACCAACATATCAGCCTGTTACGCTAAGGCCATGCCCATTCACCTTGGTCACAACGATGGTTTGACACCACCTGCATCCTAGTCCCATCACTCAAAGACTGAGCCATCCATCCACGAGTGATCATCCCAAATCCACTCCTTAGCATCCTTAGGATGCCTACTGACATGGGGATTAGCCTTCCCCAATATCTCCGTTCTAGTCCCCACTAAGTCCCTTTTCGTCCTTGGCCGTGTTCGCCAACACTGCCATTGGATCAAGGCCCACGGGCCCGACCACTAAGTCCCATTGTCCTTTAGGACTTCCTCCCTATATGACTGTGTCCTTGGTCACCACACCAGAGGACTACTCCTCTTCCTTTCCACAGTCTGGGAATTTGGGATGACATTTCGGAACACCGTGGCCCTACGCGAGCCTCGTGGGTACTCTCCCTGCCTTTTTCCTTTAGGTGCTCTAGCCATGGGCTTAGAGCAAGGTTCCATTGAGCCACACCATGTATCCAAGTAGGTAGTGCCACCCACACTTGGACTGGGAGCATCAGCCAGACGATCTCCCGAGGGAACTAAAGCCGGCTCTTGAACACTTCACCAAGCTACCCCGTTTGTCGGTCCGTGTTTACTTTAGTCTTGGACTTCCCAATGGTCAGCTCATCACCCAACACTAGGTGCAGCCTCTCTGGGCCAAACTGGCCTTTCCTGGCCAAACTGGCTCTATTGTAGTCCTCCCCCTTACTATACTTTTGGAGCTCACCAAACCCCCCAGGGTCTGGGAGACGAACGCTTTGGGCTTTCACCCTCTTAGACTCGGACTCGGACTCGGACTCGGACTCGGACTTGGACTCGGACCCGGACTTGGCCTCGGCCTCGGCCTCGGTCTCGGTCTCGGTCCCGATCTCGGTCTCGGTCTCGGTCTCGGTCTCGGTCTCGGTCTCGGTCTCGGTCTCGGTCTCAACCTCGGACTCCATCTCGGGTCCTTCTCGGATTCCATCTCAGATTCCATCTTGGGTCCATCTCGGACTCCATCTCGGTCCACCTCGGACTCCATCTCGGACTCCATCTCGGACTTCGTCTTGGTCCACCTCGGACTCCATCTCGGACTCCGTCTCAGTCCACCTCGGACTCCATCTCGGACTCCATCTCGGTCCACCTCGGACTCCATTTCGGACTCCATCTCGGACTCCGTCTCGGTCCACCTCGGACTCCATCTCGGACTCCATCTCGGACTCCGTCTCGGTCCACCTCGGACTCCATTTCGGACTCCATCTCAGACTTCATCTCGGACTCCGTCTCGGTCCACCTCGGACTCCATCTCGGACTCCGTTTTGGTCCACCTCGGACTCCATCTTGGACTCCACCTCGGACTCCACTTCGGGTCTATCTCGGACTCCACTTCGGGTCTATCTCGGACTCCACTTCGGGTCCATCTCGAACACTTCCATGTGTCATATGTTGGTCCTTTTGGGTCCCCTTTTTGGAGCCTCGCTTATTGCTCGCTTCATGCTCATTCTTTGAGCACTCCGTTGGGAGTTCCACTCCTGCGCTCAACCTCTCAAGTCGGAGCCTTTTAGTCCAAACATGTTACGCTCGTTTGGCTTTTGCTTCGGCCATTACCACGTGGCACCCTTTCGGCTCCACTTTGGGGCCTAGGGATTTTGTGTCTCATAGTGCCATGTTACAGCAAGATTGTGACAAAGTAGTTGGTGTTACGCTAAAACGACATGTTTGTCTCGTTGCGTTCTATTCCAAGAAATTGGATGAAACTCAATGAAGATGGCCAATGCATGAGAAAGAGATGTTTGCTATAGTGTCGGCACTGGAACACTGGAGACACTACTTGGGTGGACACACCAAGGTTTATAAACATAGTAACACACTGAGCTACTTTGCTACACAGCCTAAGTTTACGCTGAAGCAGGCTCGTTAGCAAGAGAAGCTTGCTAGATATGATATTGAAATCATATATAAACCTAGTAAAGACAGTATTGTTCCGGATGCATTGAGTCGTCAGGCTCAGTTCCGGGCAATATCGGCAATCAGTTTGGACTGGTTGGAGGATGTTCAGGTTTTGTATGGAAGTGATCCATTGGCAAAGGCAATCTTGCACCGTGCAGAGTTGTCGAAGCAGCATCCTGGTAGTGAAGTGGTGAAAGTTGCTAATTGAACCAATGCAAAGTTGCACTTCTCAGTTTGAGATGGGCTTATATTCTATAAACAAGAAAGATTGTATCTTCCCTCTAAGGATCTACAACAGTTGTTTTTGCGGGAACATCATGATGTTCTAGCAATGGGACATGGTGGAAAGTGAAAGACTTTGGCTTCGTTGAAAAGGGGATTTTTTTAGTTTGGTATGGAAGGTGATGTAGCGGATTGTGTCCATTTTTGCCCTATATGCCAGCAATGTAAACATAGACTAAGAAGCAGGCTGAAAAGTTGCAATGCATTAGCATAGCCATTTCAAAGTGTGACACTTAATTTCGTCATTTGCTTGCCGAAGTCTAAGGGTTATGATACTTTGATGGTGGTTGTGGATTAGTTGTTGAAAATTGCACACTTCATTCCAACTATGGAAACAGTGAATGTGAAATAAGCAACAAAGCTCTTTTTCCATGAAGTAGTGTGGGTTTGTGGTCTTCCTAAAGAGATGATCTCGGATAGAGATTTAAGGTTTATGGGGAAGTTTTGGGGCACACTATTCCAGCTGTTTGGTACCAAATTGAAGTTTAGTATGGCTTATCATCCTCAAACTGATAGGCAAGCCGAACATATGAATACTCAAGTTGAGGATTATTTGCGGTACTATGTTGTGGCAGACCAATGTAACAGGGTTGAGCATTTGGACACAGTAGAAATTTGTTATAACAACACATTTCACAGCACTATTGGCTGTTCTCCATGGGAGATGTTGCAAAGGAATGTTCGTGGGGTGCCTTAATAGATTGTTGTACTAAAACTAATGTCTGAAGTGTTGGTCCCGGCCATTGAGACTTATGCAAAGCAGCTACGCCAAGGTTGGTCTAGAGCTACTGAGGCGACGGGCAAAGCTAAGGATAGGTATCAATGTGATAAAGATCAGCATCGTCAGGATGTATCCTATCAAATGGGAGATCATGTGTGGCTATCTTCTTGGAACTTGAACATTAAGGAACCTTTGTCTCGAAAGCTGTTATTGAGATATGTTGGACCCTATTGGGTATTGAAATGAAATGGTGATGTATCCTATCAATTGGATCTTCTTGCAGAGATGTCCAATATTCATAATGTATTTCATGCCAATCTATTTGGCTCCTTACACTATAGATGTTGCACGACATGGGGAGATTTGTCCGCCACCAGACATTGTGGATGGTGAACTATAATACAAAGTTGAAACTATCTTGGATTCTCGATTTCAGAGACGGGCTCATGCGAAGGAATATCTAGTTAAATGGAAAGGTTACCTGACTTGTGAATCAACTTGGGAACCTCTTAGGAATCTTACACATGCTCGTGAGCTTGTCATAGAGTATGAAAATAGTAATAAAGACTAGCTTTTGTAAACTTTGTAATAAATCTTACAAATCAATAAAGTAATAAATTTCTATAAATCAAAGCTTTGTCTCTCTCGTTTGTTAATACTGGGGTCAATTTTGGCAGGTTGACTTCGGCACTTCGGTGCATGGGTCCAATCCATAACCATGGGGATAATTATTATAGACTGATCACAGGTCCCCACCTCTCTCTCGATAACTCATTCTTGAAAAAAGGGCATGGTCGTGTAAACAACTTCATTTGCTAGTTTATAATAGTTGTCTAAATCTTCCCGACGGGATTGATTTCTTGCTCAGGGGAAGTTGGGCCTTTGGCCTTCTCCCTATGTCCCTGTAGGCAGGGATGTATTATTCCTTTGTAAGCCGAGTGGTACTTGGAGCAGCAAAGGTGGCTAACTCCGTTAGTCATTTCCTTGTCAGTGACGGCCGGAGGGTGTTTGAGTCTTAATGTCTTTGGCCTTAACAGTTTACTAAACTTAGGTATGCATTGACGAGGACGTCAATCTTCCCCAAGGGGGGGAGAGTGTCGCAAATGTGACTTCGGATATCAAAATATACTTGTCAGCAAATCCTTATGGACACTCTTTCTTGACTACCATGATGGTAGGAGGTCAGTACAGCTGGATCCCTTTGGTAACCCCTCTTGTGCTAGTGGAGTTAACTAGGCATTTCGAGTGTACTTAGACTGGACAAGCATAAGGACAGAATTCCTACATGCTATTAGTTAAGCATATTTAGCCCAGTAAGGAGTTCCCATCTCATTATGTCTTGCATTGGCTAGTGACAAGAACCCTCATGTATTGAGTCTAGTCCCTCAATATCACTGTATGATAGCTTACCGTGTCTGCCAAACACCCTTGCTATCATGCTCTTTTTTCAGTCCCAAATGCTAATTATGGAAAGTGTTTAGATTTACTCATTTGGCATATCTACAGAATGTAGAGATTGTCTTGAACACAATGGTGTTTGTCCCGTGTCTAAATTCACAATATAAGGACATTTCATATTTAGTAAGTTTTAAGCTTATCCCAAAGATTAACTCTTGGTACTAAGGGAGGCTTGGGCTGAAAGCCCAAAGTGTGTGTTCCTCAAGGGGGGGGGGGGGGGGGGGGGGCGCTATGAGGGGTTTCAAATATATAGTAGGGATAGTGGTTAGAATGCATGTCTGACCATCTGAGACATTAGTTTAGCTCCTGCAATTTAGGTGCACTACAACTCCCCACCTCCATCCCAAAGGGAAGGCCCAAGCCCCTAGAAAGGGGCAAGGACCAATGAGCCTTATACTACTCAAGTGGGGCATCACTTCATATGAGCCGAGAGCATTGTCAGTTAGTTGCCTTTCTATGAGTAAGAGTTGTTCTTGAACACTTCTTTAAAGAGCTTCTTTGGCACACCCCAAGTTTATCCTTACTCCCACCCAAAGCTACCAACCCCCAATTCTAGCCTCAACTCGATTTGGAAGTATTATTGGAAGGTTTTTTCAAGACTAAGTCTTTAACTTCACTATCTTTACTATACTTTTAAAAGCCCCTACAACCCCCCACCCAACCCCCCCCGTATGGGGGACAATCTATTTGGGCTTTCACCCCATGATCTATATTAGTACTTAAACTCAAACTTACTATTGGAAAGCTTGGGTTATAATACTTTATTCTTTTCCAAGGAACTTTGCTATTATTCCTTGAATAACTTAATATTGGATTAGTTTTGAGTTTGGTTTGATAGAGAGTGGCATGAGTTTATCTGTGTTGTGAACAAAAGTTAGTAGTGTTAACTATTGTAACTCTATTGATGGGGTGTAACATTATGTTGTATTTTGTTATTCACGTAAATCTTTGTAATAGTGACATTGGTGTTGCTTGTGATGTTACTCAATTGATGGTTAAGTCATTGTGATATTTATATCATATCCATATGATTTACGAAGTTGCTTGATCAAATGATGATCAACCCCAAAGTGGTTGATAAAGAAGCTAGTCTACTTGCAAATAGTAGCATTAAAGTAAATTTGACTTGGTTCTCTATGGTAATTCATTATGCTAAATTTAAGTTGGTATCTTGGTTTCTTGAGAGTTACATATTGAGTTTTGAGAAGGTTATAACATTTATTTGTTGTAGCTTATTAGTGGATCTATTAACACTTGAACTACTCCAAGTGTTAAATGGAGAAAGTGTGTAGTTGAGATATTGATATTGTTAACACTTATATTAATGGAATCGAGTGATGGGGAATTATCTTTAGAACTTATCATTTTTTTTATTAATGTTTTGGCTTCACATTTAATCTTGAAAGTGATTAAACAAAAGTGTTAGTGCAATATGGATATCAAAAGATATGGTCTTTGTGATCCAATCTTGGATGTTTATTTTGCATTTTTGTGGATATCAATATTTGATATCAAGTATATGGGCATTTTGGTAGATGCTTATATATTTTATTATGTCATAAGAATTTGTGTTAAAGTGAACTGATATGATGTTGTAGGTAAGAGGAATTAGTTGAGTCATTCTTTCTTTAAGATGGAAAAATTTCCAAAATTTTTTTTAGACTTTTTCAATGGTTAGTTTATTGATCATTTTGCTTGGAAACCATTTTATTTTTATGAGCCATTGCAAGTTAGTGAAAGGGTTAGATTTGACTTTGGTTGGCTTAAACTTTAGTAAGTAGTTTGTATGATGCAGTTTGAGGAATGTTAACTTTTGGGGTTAAGGCAATTAAGTTGGATAAAGTCTGGTATTAGTGTAGAAAAGTAGTTGTTGTGCTTTTCTAGAAAAATGACATTTGTATTTTTCTTTTGTATATTATATTTAATGGCATGTTGCACTTTGCATTTTGTTAAATTTTATAAGAGTAGTGAACTTTTAGTGGCCCTATACCCTAGTTAAGGATAGTGATGTCCAACTTAGTTTTTTACAGTTGAGATGTTAATACCTATATTGAAGCCTTGTTTATTAAGAAGTTGTATACCGTGTAAATCTATCTCATAATCTTCACTTTAATTTCAATTGGGTTTTGATTATGCACAGTTAGCCTATTCAATTATGATCAAAGCTGTTAGTTGGACATGTTAGTGAGCTTATCATAGTTAGATTGGATTTGAGTGGTCATTTTATTTATACTTGTCAAAGTTTTTATATGTTGTACCTAGTGTGTTATTTTCTTGTTAGACAAGTATATAACTTAATGATATGAGTTTAGTGTTTGGTTGTTTTACAACTAGTGATTATTTATAGGCTTTGTTGAGGATTACTAGCACTTACTTAGCTTAATAATGATTTAGCAATGATAGGCTTACTTACCAGATATTATTACAAAGAATCATGTTCTTGGGCTTTTATAGTTTTTCCATTTTTGCATATTGGTTCCACCTCTATTGATATCATGTCAACCACTGGACTAAACACACCGTTGGATTATATTAAGCCTTGGATGTAATGATTCACTTTTTAATAGTGTGTTATCTATAGCTGAGAAGTTGAAGAATTGATCTTGGATACTAAATAAAGTATCTTCAACCTTGGTTGCTAGAGAGTTTTAAATGGTGATTCACTCTTGCTTTCTTTTAACTTTGTTCTAATGTTGATAACATTGAGGCGATATTGTGATATTGACATTATTGGAGTTGAGATTGAAATGAGATGAGTATAATTGTGTGCTAAGTAACATCTTGTATGCCACTACCACCTTCTGCCTGGTTAGTCTCACGTCCTTCATCACCACTCCTTTGAAATCCTTTTGGCACGCCCGTAGGAGCATTGGGATCAATCCCATCTTGTCTTGTTATATATAAGCCTAATTGTCATCAAGTCTCACAACATTGCTCTCATGATTGATCACTAGACTGCTGTCCCTTTGTCCTCGTTTGTTTGTCACCCTCCATTGCATGATCAAGCTTCAGTGGCAAATGAATGAGAGATCTCATGATCTTGTGTAATTCCACTTGTGGTAGCAAATCACAAACTACAAGGATCAATTGAACATTCTTCCAATTGATCAATGCAAGGACCCAACTCCATAGACTAGATGGAGTGTGACCAGGTGTGTAGGAACCATGACACCAGTTCAATTCCTTTCAGGCGGGGCGTACGGATGCCCCTAAAATCTTTGACCGTAAAATTGTTGATGACAACAAACCAAAACGGATGCGAAATTCTCAATCGCTACTCATTCACTAAGATGATCAAAGCCACTCTCTCTCTCTCTCTCTCTCTCTCCCTCCCTGTGGCATCGATCCCCTTACCTATCGCATGCGAAGCGATTGCCCTACATCTGAGCTACATCCCCTTCCTCGCCCTCCAAGCTTCGAGGAGCTCTGTCAACACAGTCGAAATGGTGGTGCTCAGATCAAGATATTGTGGAAAAATTGGTCGCCAAGAGAAGATAGTGGCTGGCGTCATTGGAGCTGAGCTTGGCAGCTCGGCCCCCGCGCTCCAAATCACTGTGGATCCTGCACGAGTTGAGGAAGGAGGCCCACACCACCTCGTCCGGAACAAAAGGCATGGCTTTTAAAAGCTCTTCCGCATCGCCCATCCGGCCGGAGCGGCCCAGAATGTCCACCACGCAGCAGTAATGCTCCCTCGCAGGCACCAGGCCGTGGTCTTGGCTCATGGACTGGAATTGGAGCCGAGCTTCTGCCAGGAGCCCGAGGTGGCTACACGAGTTCAAGATGCTCACGAACGCCGCCTCATCGGGACGGATGCCTTCCACGGCCATGAGCCGGAAGAGCTCAAGAGCTTCTTCTCCCAGGCCCCGCGCGGTGTAGGCCTCGAGCATCACGTCCCAGGTTATGGTGTTGTTGCTCCCGGGAATTTGCTCAAAGATCTCGCGAGCTTCTTCCATGAATCCACTGGATGCGTAGATGGTCACCGTGGCGTTCCAGGAAACCGTGTCTCTCATTGGCATGGTGTGGAAAACTTTGAGAGCTGCGGCGAGATCGCCATTGTTCGCATATCCAATGAGCAGGGTGTTCCACGAGACTACATCACGCCGGGGGATGAGATCGAAGGTGGTTTTGGCCTCGAGCATGTAATGCCCGTGCTGGGCATAGAGGTGGACCATGGTGTTCCAGGCAACCATGTCCTTCTCGGGTATTTCGTCAAAGAGGCTCTTAGCTTGCTCGATATCGCCCCGGTGAGCGTGAGCCACCACCATGGTTGTCCACGAAACCACGCTTGATTCACCAATCCCATTATCATCAAACACTTGCTTAGCCTCCACCATCTCTCCCATTTTCGCCTCGAACTCCATCACCACCGTCACACTCGACATTGTTTTGAGGGGCATCTTTTCAAACGTCATCCTCAATTCGGTGCCATGCCCGGCCGCTCCATAGCCCTGGAGCAACGCGTTCCACGAGACATGGTTTCTCTCCGGCATAGCATCGAAGGTTTTTTTCGCCATCGCCAAGTTGTTGCTCCCGGCATATGCCACCAGCATTGCTGTCCATGAAACTACACTTCGCACTGGCATCTTGCGGAAAATATCTCTCGCTTTTGCCATATACCCACTCTTTGCGTATCTAGGAACCATGAGAGTCCAAGATATGACATCCTTCTCGGGCATTCCAAGGAAAAAATTCTCCGCATCACAAACTTCGGAGCCTTGAATGATTGCGTTCCACACAATGAGACTCACCAAAGGCATTTTCTCTACGAGCAGCTTAGCGGCATCGATACGTCCTTTCTGGGCATTTGCGGTCACCATTGCGTTCCATGACACCTCGTTGCGCTCCGGCATTGTATCAAACACCAACTTTGCCTCTCCGATATCGCCATTCTGTGCATAAACAGTAATAAGCATTGTCCAAGTCACAAAGTCCGTCTGAGGAGTCCTCTCCAACACCATCTTTGTCTCCTCAAGGTACCCATTCGCGGCATATGCTTGACACATTGCATTCCACGCAACCAAGTTTTTCTCGGGCATGTCCAAAAAGACCTTCCTGGCGTCCGCCACGAAACCCTTGAGCGCGTAAGCCCCTAGCATTGTCGTCCACGCAACAGTATCTCTCCGCGGCATGCGATCGAAAAACCCTCGCGCTTTTTCTTGATAGCCATTCTGGGCATATGCTTGCATCATGTTGTTCCAAGAGAAGATATTGTGCTCTGGTAGTGCTCGAAACACCTCCAGGGCACACGCAAGGCGGCCACATCTTCCGTACACACGGATCAACTGGCTGAAAAGCTTCTTGTCGTGTCTATACTCAGAGCTCGAGAGAAGTAGAGCATGCAAGTTCTTTAGCATGAAATTGTTCCATGAATATGCTAATTTAAATAGGCTTTGAATGACCTTATATCCTAGTGAGATTTCAAGCTGAAGCACTACGCCGATTTCTAGCCTGATTACTCCCTGCTCCCTCCTGCTCACGAAGCTCAAGCTCCAGTCCCTTGAAACATAGAAGAGTTTGCTCCATGGGAGAGCGTCCAAAACAGGATAGCTGTCTAGGAACGGCAATCATTCAAGTTTGTGATTGTTTCCTTGGAATGCCCGAGAAGGATGTCATGATCTGTACTCTTATGGTTCCTTCATAGCAGGTATATGGCAAAAGCGAGAGATGTTTTCCGCAAGATGCCCATGCCAAGCATAGTTTACTGAGGGAGCAACAGGGCGAAAGAAACCTTTAATGCTCACCATCTCTCCCACTTGAAATCTCGAGCTTCATCACCCCCGTGACACTGGACATGGCATCTTCACAAACACCTGTGGATCAAGTGTGACAACCATCAGAATCCCACGATCCACGCCCGGCACGGCCATTACATGGCAATCTCATCGCAGCATTTTAAATGAGAGCTTCTGACGCTTCCACACTGGACAAACCCCATGGCGATTGAAATTCGTCCCTGGATTTTGTTTAGGTTAAAAGTGTTTTGGCGCAAGCGAGAGCAATATCTTCGGAGATCGTCACGGTGTTGAAGGCGTTCAATGACTGGCTTCCGGTTGTGAGTCTCAAGCAGTCCATGCAAATTGCCTATCCCGAAGTCCATGGGATTGTCAAAGAGAAGTGTATCTTCAAGCCGCTATATGCGCTTGACAAATTGGTAGTCATATCGCGTGGAGGACTGGGTCATAGAAATCCTGCTAGACGAGACTTTACATCGTTCCTTGCTCTAGGCCAAGGGGACTACCTCATCTCCATGGTGAATTGTTTCCTCCTAGGTATATAGATTTTTGGACTCGCACACCATTGCCAGGTGCGTGACCCGGAATGGCATTCCAGTGTTGCTGATCTTGCTCGGCTTCTTCAACTTGCCAGACAGAGTGCTTCAACTACATGGAAGTTACTGGAGCTCGAACCGGGGTGATGACAAACTTCAATTCTTCGTGGCTGTGCCGAAGAGCGAGCAGGCACTCGTTGCTGGTTTCGCCTGCGATGCAGAACCCGCTGAAGGCGTTTGGTTTTGTAATCGATGTGGCGAGGAAGTAGGAGCGGAAGAAGATGGCGAGGAGCGAGTTGCTCAAGTTCGACTCTGTGCCAGTTATGGAAGACTTGAGAACCGTCTACGGGCTCTGCGACCTTGTGGATGCACGCAAGATTGTCGAAAACGTGGTGACAGACGGGTACAAGTTTTATGCGCATGCTGCCGCTGCATCGTGAGGGAAACGCCAACTACTCCGTGGTGGCGGTGCGAGCAAAGTATAGAAACCAAGAGGTCGTCGTCAAGATCAGGGACACACTCATGTACATGAGGCTCAGGTTCTGCGGTTCCCAAGCTTCTCTCGTAGGGTGCAATGTTTTTGTACATCATGACTGAAGGAGAATTTATCCGATCAACGGCTTTGGAAGGGGAACGAAGGTGAACACGTCCAAGATCGTGACGAAAGTGGATGATGACGATCACTTGCGCGTCATGGCCGATGACGAGGTGGTACAAGTTTTTATCTCAGGAGTGGTGCGAAGGTATTGCAAGGGACGTTGCACGGCTGAAGGATGCTTGTGTGACATGTTTTAGTTCCTCGAGCTGGAGAAGCTCGAGTTGTGATTAGCGGGTAGCTCGTGGTCGACGTAGCCTTCACGAGCGGACGAGAGCTCTTTTAGATTCCTGATTCATTTCTATATGCACTGGCAACTAATATTTCAGACCTTGGAATCTTCTGCACAAAAGAAACGATGCAGCTTCACAACTCGGAACAACCACAGCCTAAGGCGTACTCGAGACACCTCAGCGAAACGTTGTGGGTTTTCTAATGTACAACTTCTATTCCTTGTTCATCGAAGGGCAAAGCAGCATTTTATGATTCGGTACCAGTGCGTGGCTTGACAGCAAAACCTTCAGTACTCGAGACACTCAACACGGAAACTGGCAGTTTCCGAGCTGGATGGAACCGAGGAAACCATGGTGTATCCCTGCAGCATGGAAACGCTGGTGTTACAAGGACTTTAGCATTGGTTGGACGCAGTGACGCAGTCATCTAGAAGAATTCTGTAGAATCTCTCTGCTTAAGTCGCTCTAGTAGGAGTATCAGAGACAACATGACCTGACAATGAGACTGGCATTCACACACATTACACTCATCAAAGCAAAGGTCCCTGGCTCGATTGATAATTTTAGAGACCAAAACGGGGGAATTTTTGTTTTAGCAGATAAGAAATTGGATCACATTCAGCCACATTGTACGAATTCCCCACGAAAATCTCTCACAAATATCTCGGACAAATATGCAATGTGTGGGAGCGCCCTAACAGTGTTGATGTTTTACGACGATGGAATTCTCCTGCGTCGAAAGAGGTGAGCTCGATATGTTATCTTCAGACTAGATCCATGCCATGAGCTGCTTGTAAACTCGAGCGTCTACGTGAGACCACAACGTGCTCTCACAAAGAAGATTGGAGGGATCCCCTATAAAGGGAAATAGCCGTTTAGAAGCCCTAGAATGGCGGACGAGCGAGATTTGAGGGGCTTGCGATTGCCAGCTCGCGCGCCCAGCAATCCCGGCTAGCAGGAATGTGGGCGCCGATGAGGGCTCTGATGGGGTAACTTTTCCCCTTTTTTCTTCTTCTTTCTTAGCTCCCGTCAGGTACAAGCCGATTGCGAGGGCCGGATGGCTGGCTCTAGGCTGGAGGAGCTCGCGATGGCTGGCTATTCGAGCGCGGGCGCTAGCAATGTGGGTGGCGATGAGGGGTAAGCTTTTGCAATTCAGATGATCCATTTGTTGTACTTCCTCTCAGGGATAAGCCGGTCGCGAGGGCCGGATGGCTGACTCGCTCGCCAGCAGCAATTCGGGTGCATGCATCAAAGCCATTGCCGGATTGTCAAAACCTCTGTGTCCAGGGCTGCTCGAGCGATTACTATGCCCTGCCTCCTTGGCCAGCTTTCTTTAGAAGTTTTGTTTCCCTAGAGAGTTCTTTGTTGCCTGATGAATGTGATGATTCCATTCTTGTTTGTTTTTCTTGGAGAGGCTCACTCTCACAATGACTCCCCTTAGACATGTAACAAAGCCAAAGCTGGAGTTGCGGGTGTAATTCATGTGCTTGAGTTTTCAAACCATTCCACCTTGATAACTTGCTGAGAAATCAACCTCCGTGTAGCCTTCAAGAAATAAATGCAATGCTATAGATAATGTTTCCGATCTGGCAACAGTTTCCGTGACTTTGACAGTGAAGAACCTAGAAGTCTATTTGCAAGTGGAAACATCTTCCACAATGGGGATGAAGATGATCCAGATGAAGATGCTTGTAGAACCAATCCAAAGATGAAGATTATCCAGACAAAGACACTCCTGCTCTCTCTGCTCAGCCTTTTCTCACATCCCAGACTACAGCTGGGCTTCAAACCTGGCTTTTTGGCAGCTGAGCCACCACCACCTTTGCACCAGGTTTTTGTAGCTGATCACGATGCTCCAGATGAGAGTGGTGATGTGGAAATCTGTCATGATAGTGAGACTTCTCAAGACACTGCTCCAGTTGAAGAATGGGTCCTGGATGACATGCTCACGCTTGATGATGTGGAAGCAAAGAGGGGAATAAAGAGTTACAATGCTGCCAAGAATGCCGAGAAGAATGAGCGACTTCACTTGCATTGAGAGGTAATTTCTCCCCGAACCCAATTTCTCAATAAACTTACGGATTTCGAGCTAGAGTAAGTAGTGTCGTTGTAAAATTGGGACTAGACAGCAGTGGGAACGCTTAAAGTTTTGTTGAACTGATCCAAAGATGGAGATTATCCAGACAAAGATTCTCCTGCTTGCTCTGTTCAGCCTTCTCTCACGTCCCAGACTACAGTCAAGCTTCAAAACTGGCTTTTTTGCAGGAAAAAAAAAAGAGCTAGCAAAAAAAACTGGCAAGTGCAATGGTGGCCCAGGTTTGACCAAACAGGATCATAATAGGAGCATGCTCCAGAGGAGCTAGAAGAAAGCTATTTAAAACTTGCCAAGAATGGGTATATGGGAGATTAGTGAGAAATCCCACAATCTCCAACTCCTTTTCACTGAAAGAAGTAAAAACTGGAGGAAAAATTGGACAAGCCAGGGCAGTCCCAAGGTCCAGCAGAAATGTGTGGTGAGCCTCTCTCATCCACCTTCCAATCCGGTGTTTCCAGCTTCTGCCACCATTTCTGCTGGACCTCGCAACTACCCTGACCGTTTTTCTTGTCCATTTCTATGAGCAGGCAGCTTTACGCCTGTGTGGCAGATCTCACCTTACCCACCAATTATATCAACCGTGCTGCTCGTCCCACACTTTGCTGTCCCCTCAGGGCACTTCCTGATCCTCCAGTTTCTGCTACTTTTGATGAAGAGGAGTTGGAGATTCTGGGATTTCTCACTGATCTCCCATCCTTTTAGCTCCTCTGGAGCATACTCCTGTTGTGATCCTGTTTGGCCAAACCTGGGCTCCACTGCACTTGCAAGTTTTCCTCATTAGCTCTTGGCTGCAAAAAAGCCAGTTTTGAAGCTTAGCTGTAGTCTGGGACGTGAGAGAAGGCTAAGCAAAGCTAGCTGGAGCATCTTTGTCTGGATAATCTTCATCTTTGGATCAGTTTAACAAAACTACTGGCTCTCACTCTAACTCTGTAGGTTTATTGAGAAATTGGGTTTGGACAGTGCACCAGTGAAGAACCCGGGGAACCTAAGAGTCAATTTGCAAGTGGACACCTATGGAGGCACATCGCTCTCTCACCTCTCAACGCAAGCGAAGTCCATTCTCCTCGGCATTCTTCTTGGCAACTCTTTATTCCCCTATATGTGGGGATATCCCCTCTAACCGTCGTGACCTAATGCTGACGTGGTGGAATATGAAATATTCCCTCAGTTCTACATTGTTATCACCGCAGACGCTTTGGACGTCGCGAGCTCATCGGAGCTTTCGAGCCTGTCGATGCTCCAGCAGCTCACATCTGCCAAAGTTCAGGATACGATCGTGAGAAACTAACATTGCGGCAGTGACCAAAGGTCCAAGTGTATTCAAGCTTTTTCTTAAGAGAAGAGCATTAGCATCAGAGTAGTAGCTGCGCGAACACGAGGAAGCTCATCACGATTCGATTCCCATTCACAGATACAATTTCTTTCGAGCAACACCGGACCCAAATTATTGAGAGGTGCCAGATAGGCGGGAAGCAGCGGGACAGATGAAGAAGCGCCACTGGCGGATTAAACTCGACGTCGTGATGGTGCTACACTATCGTATTGGACAAAAGGTTTACTTCCGAACTTGAAAAGGTTCTAGAAAAATTGCCCTTTGAGTCGAGAAATCGAGACTGGAAGGGCAAGGGCTAATGGCGTCTCCAAAGAAGGGGTGCTGGGGCACAGGGATATCGGGCATTATGCCCGAGGTTGTGGCTCAAATCCTCGCCAGGCTCCCCTTCTCGGCTGTTCTAAGCGCCAGGTGCGTGTGCCGCGTGTGGAGGTCAGTGGTGGACGAGCCCACCTTCCGGAGATCTTACAGGGACAGCGCGTGCCTCTTCCCCGACGCCAATTGCATCCAGGACAGCAGCGGCAAGGCGATGCGTTGGGCGCCCCGGCATTTCGAGGACGTGGAGGAGGACGTTCCCGACTGGCTGTGCGCCGTGTCTCAAGACAAGCGCCTCTTCCTCGCGCGCTCCACACAGGTGAGGCGGCTCTTCGTCGGGAGTCCCTTCGTCAACCGCTGGGAGGAGATCCCCTACCTGCAATTTGGAGACATGTCCAGGGTCCGCCTCATTGCCACGCGTTCTTGGTCCCCTCCCTGGGATTACAAGCTTGTGGTGTGGCGCTCGGATGGCGTGGTTTGGAGCTTCACTCGCGGACAAGCGGAGTGGCACAGTGTGACGGGGGCCTTGCGCGATGGATCGCTGCTGCTGGTGGTGACACAAGACGTTGTTCTCTGTAGAAAGGGTATGGAGGTGGCCTTTTTTGATCTGGCAAGGAAGAGTGTGACACATAGGCTTTTAATCGACAACCCGCGTGTAGAGTATGTCCTGGCTCCTTGGAGGGGGAAGCTCTATTACTTGGTGCTCAAGGATGTGGGAGGTCTACAGTACGAGATCATAATCTCGGAGTCCTTGTGGAGGCAACGTGTTGAGAAGGATGTGGGCCTGCGCAAGATGGAAAATTGCCAAGACTTGAGTTATATTGGACAAGCCGGGAACTTCATGAATTTTGCTTGTGTCTCGGGCAACGGTGATAAAGCATTCTTTTCGTTTGATTTAGATAAGGGTACCTGGGATACCAAAGTATATGCATCCCCGCCACCCCTATCAATACACTTGTAAAGGTCGAAATTAAATGCCTAGAATATACCTAGATATAGGTATATTCCTCACTCAACAATAAACGCAATTATGATTTTACGCCTCAAGGTCCTCTTCCTTGATCTCTTCCACGTCGATCACCTCCTCAATCTCGACCTCTTCGTCTTCGTACTCCTGCTCGTCGTCGCTGGGCTCGCCATCACGAAGATCCTGCCGGTAAGGCTTGTCCGCCTCGTGCATTTGCTTCCACGAAGACAGCCACCCGTTCCACTCCTCAATCAGCTTCCTCCTCTGCTCCAACTCCTGGGTGCTGTGGAACCTCGACGATTCTATGTCCTCTTGGTCATACCTCTTGGAATACTGTTTCAAGTTCCTAAAAATCTCGGCTTCCTCTTCGCTACTAAGGAGAGATGGAGGCCTGGGGCGCCACAAGAACTGTAAGGAAACACAAGCAACCGTCAGTCGGCGGCAGTGGATGGCACTCACAATTTCCAAACCTGGAAGAATCTGTCCCTTGAAACCTTGTATATCAGCTTCCCATGGAAAGACCAGATAATGAAGCCGTTCTCCATTTGGTGCACGGAAGTAACAGAAGTAGCCACATATCTGCAAACGACCGGTGGTAAGGATAAGTTCGTTTCAGAAGAGCTTACCTTCCAGCGGGATCCCAATCCACATCAGTTGCCATGAAATGCTCTGCCGTTGCCATAGTCTCGAGATCATCAACATTGTAGAACTCGAGCTGCCCGTTATACGCCTTGAGACCCGCCAGCACAATGAAGCGCCCCGCAGGCGACCAGTAGAGAGCATTTGCCTGCTTTCCTTTGAGCGTGGCAAGCTTGGTTACACGGTCCACGTTGTTTGGGCTCTTCATCGAGTAGAACGTTACGTCGGGACGAGGACCATCTCCATGAATGATGGCGAATCGGTGGCCCTTTGGTTCCCATGCGAAGGCGATAATCTTGTCGTTTTTGTTCTCAAGCTCCAAGACCTCGATAGGAATGTCGCGTTCTTTGATCCGGAAGAGCTCAAAACCGGTATACGTGCTCTTCTTCGTCTTTGTATACCGATCAACTTTGACTGCTAGATAGTCTCCGTTGCTTTGCCAGTACATCTTGCAGTCACTGACACTGAAAAGGTTCTTCTGCCTCAGTTCTTCCCTGCCAGGAATTTGAACCAGGCTAACCTGTTGAAGTCAAGAGCAAACCAGGTCACATGTAGAGAAATCAAACACAAATACATACCCTCGCAGGCTGATTGCCACCGTTGCCTTCTGGGACAAAAAGGGCCAGAATTGAATCGGTTGGTGACCAGCTAAAATCTATAACATTGTCAACTTTCAGCGACTTCTTGTCCAGTAAACCCATGGTCTCTGTCTCGTAAACACTTATACAGTGCTTTCCTATACGCGCAAAATACTTGTCATCACGGCCGCCAGACCACCTAGATATAGGAAGTAGCATTTGAGCCCAAGTTAAGATGGTAATCATCCGAACTAACCTGAACACTGGCCAAGACACTCCGGCAACACCTCCAGTCCCACCAGTAGCAAACTCGTCGGCGCTGCCCTTGAATTCTCGGTGCGATTTACCACTTCGTACGTCGAAAACGTTAAGCACTACTTTCTGCCAAATCATAGCAAGTACTCAGACCAGCTCAACACCGGTTGCAACTTCGAACTTACTTGTGTTTCGCGGGGATTGCTTGGTTCGTGGCTGCTGTACGTTACGAGGAACTTTTCGGATGGGGAGAAGTCAATTAGCCGCACCTACGTTTGACACGGTAAAACAGATGAAGCAAAATTTAAGGTCGAAGTTCCAACCTGTTGGTGAATGAATCGAGTGATCCGGCTAAAGTTAGTGCATCCACCCCATATGACAGCACCTTGCCGATGAATTGTTGCGAGATACGTCCCAAGGGGAGACCATTGAACAAAGCTTTCCGTCCAGAACTATTTAAAAGAGAATCAGACCAGATAGAGATAACAGTAGCCCGGCCTACCGATCGATGATATGCCGTCTCGGCCTTCAACAGACGGGCATCGTTCCAGCACACCTCTGTCTCCGTGCCAAATCGTATCACAAATTGATCGCGTCCTTTCTCGTCCATCAGCCATTCGAGAAGATTCTCCTGATGCAAAGTAAATAGTGTTTAAGAAAAGAAAGAAGCACGTAAGCAACAAAGTAAGACATACCCCTGGCACGTAGCTCTTGATCTCTGGAGCTACCCACTGCTCAGGAACTTTCATGTACTTGTCAATGTCATCGAACATCCTCACCATAAAGACGTGAGATTTGTCGAGCTTATACCCATCGGCTTGATCCCGAGCGGTATGGGCCTCCTGCAAAGTAGATTGAGAAACGATATAGAAAAATTCCACCACATCTTGCATACCTGGGGACTGGAGTACTCGATGAAAGCAAAGCCCGACGTTTTGCCAGTCGCTTTGTCTTTCGGCATGAAGAGCGTTCTAATAATTCCCATTTGTCCAAAAATCTTGCGTACCACGTTTTCGAGCTTCTCATACTTGGCAGGCTCCACCACCGGGAGATTGTCTACGACAATTATGCTCCCGAAACCAGACTCGCTCTCCACAATCTCCTCCTCCTCCTCTTCATCCTCACTAGCCACAACCGAGATCCGCTAAGTGGAGCGATTTCGACAAGAAAGCCTACCTCTTGATTCCAAAATCCTCGCCCGGAGGGAGCTGAATCTCATCGAGATTCACCTGCGACCAGTCGATGTTCAAGCCAGGCCTGGGTGGCTGCTGCTGCGGCGACGACGGCTGTGGATCGTAGCGGTATGGGAGGGCGACCTCCGCCATCGCTGCTGCTCGTAAACCCTAAAAAGCCCTACAAACCCTAGGCGATCGCTACCGTCAAATTTGAGTGGCGTGGATGCGCTTCTGTCCAATTCGTTGGCGTCAACACGGCAAGCCGCCAAATGCACAAAAAGGAGTGAACCCCGCGACCATAAGACGAGCACCAGAGAAGAAAAGGAATTCTCGCCTCGCCCTGGATAAGATCGATTTGCGGCAAGAAGAATGTTTAATCGCTTGAGCTCTAGGCTGCGCAATTCTGGAGCTCACGGCCACAGCAACAAGGTGAGAGGCTGAATTGGGTCGCAGGAATTCACTCGCTTGTTTCTCCTCGCAGAAGAAGATCGATTCACGGCCAGCATCATCGCCCCCTGCTGCTCGCAATGGGAATCGCCCATCATCGCCGGCGAACTGGGACGACACGGAGAGCCTAGACTCGTACAGTGCCTTCCACGCCGAGAGCCTGTTCCCGCTTGATTCCAGCGGCGAGCAGGCGGTGGATCCTCTGGCCTCCACCAACGATCAGTTCCTGGGGAGCCTTTCCTTCAATTCCTCGTCCGATGACAACGATCAGGCCTCCAAGAGAAGCTGGCCGACATCCTCGTCGGTGCCCGAGGAGGAGATCAACGTGGGACCGGCTGTTCTTCCCGAGTACGTCGAGGCCGAGGAGCAATTCCTGGATGATTACGAGGACTACTTCGAGAACCTGTCCCTGGACAATGTGAGGAAGGAGCAGTACTCCAATCTCGACCTCCAGCGCGTGGTACACCTTGACTACGCCAACAATCCACTCTTCTCGAGCTACCAGGTATTTTGCCTTCACACGGCATTTGCTGGAACGCGCATAGCCTGATCGTTGGGATCTCCTCAGGTGGAGGAACACACGCAGTTTCTTCTGGAAGAGGCTCCCTGCTCGGCATCCATTCTCCCATCCGGCTCTCGGCTAAGAAACCGGATAGTCGGCCTCCAGAACAGGATCCTTGGCATGCTCAACGCATCCAAGGACGATTACCCGACGCTCGTCTTGACGGCTGGGGTGTCGGCCAGCTTCCGATTGTTCGCAGAGATCTACCCACTGGACAGGAGCAGCCAGATTCTCGTGTGCCAGGACACGCACGAGTCCATCCGCCACCTCGTCTCGGCCGCGGCGAGGTCGGGCACCCGAGTTAGCGTTGCCGGGCTGCGATCGACGGACCTCGCCGCTCCCCGGGGCGAGATCCAACGGCTGCTAAACAAGATGGCGTCGAGACTGGTCATCGGCCAAGGCGGCGGCGTCGTCGTCATTCCAGCGCAATCCGGCCTCACCGGCACTCGCTATGGTGTGGATTGGATCAAACAAACGCACGCCAAGGGGTGGCACGCGCTGCTGGATGTCTCGATCGCCCTCCCCGCGGCTGGAGTAGTGGACGTCGCGATCGAGCGGCCCGAATTCGTGGTGGGCTCGCTGCATCACGCGCTGGGGTATCCTCCCGGCGTGGGATTCCTGGCGATCAGGCGGGATGTGGAGGCTCTGGTGATGAAGAAGCTCAAATCCAGGACAAGCCCAGCGTTTGTGGAGGCCGCGGGAGTTCACATTGCTTGCGAGGACGGTGGAATGGTGATCAATGGGCTCACGCTGGCGGCAGTAGCGACGGGATTGGATCATCTGGAATCGATCGGCATGGACAGGATCGGGAAGAGGGTCGAATGCCTGGCAGCGTGGCTGCATGCCAATCTCAAGAGGATCAACCACGTCGGCGAGAACTCGCGGCCCATGATCAAGGTCTACGGCAGCAAGGAGCGCGAGCGAGGGAGCATGGTGGTGTTCAATCTCGTGGATTCCACTGGGAATCTCTTCCCGCCTCACATTGTTCGCAGCCTGGCCGAGAAGCAGAACATCAAGCTCGGGACTTGCGGATTCGCGAATCATCCACTGGTGGCGCCGATTTCCCAGCGATCATCGTCGGCGCATCCACTCGCCACATTCAGGGCCGTGACAATCTCGCTGGGTGCCGTGTCGAATTTCCAGGATGCCTATCGATTCGTCCAGTTCTTGCTGCGATTCAGGGACGAGGAGTACATGTCGGTGGAGGCCATGGGATTCATCGACGAGTCAGCGTTCAAACAACGTTGAATGGACTAGCCGGTCGTGTAGTTTAAAACTCTTTGCCGGAATATTTAGTGAATATTCTGCTATCTCGAGCAAAAAAGTCCCTTCTCTCAAACAGGAGTAGTAAAGAATGGCGATGGCGTCGGCGAGGTCGATCGTTTTCTCCGGGGCGCTTCTCTGCAAATCTCTTCCTGCTGTCACTGCGAGGCTCAGCATTGCTGCGGCGCCTCATCGGCGGCTCTCATCATCGGGTTTGTCGCTCCGTGCGGTGAGTGTTTGCCTCCTCTCTTTCTCGATGTCGATGGATCGTGTTTGCAACCGATCAGGCCTGCTCGCGGAGGATCAGAACTTTTGCCATGTCTGGGAGTGGAGCCGCCGCCGTGGAATCGTCCCAGAGGATCGCGTCTCAGCTCGATCAGCTAGTGGGAGCGAGGGAAGCGATCAAGGAAGTGATCACGAAAATGCATTGCAATCCTATAGTAGTAAGTGTCAAAAAAAACACTCGCACTGTTTTCTTTATTTTTCAACGATCAAACCTTGTGAGCTCTTTCAAATCGACAGATTAGATTGGGATGGCACGACGCTGGAACGTATGACAAGAACATCAGCGAGTGGCCCAAGTGTGGTGGTGCCAATGGAAGCCTGCGCTTCCCTATCGAGTTGGAACATGGAGCGAATGCTGGTAACTTTTAGGAACTTGCGAAAAGCTTGGAACGATCCCTTCGAACTTACGGCAGGACTCATAAATGCTCTCAAGCTGCTTAATCCCGTGAAGGAGAAATTCACCGCAGTAAGCTATGCCGATCTTTTCCAGCTTGCAAGCGCCACCGCCATAGAGGTAAACTTATCAAGAAAGAACAAAGAAGCCGGCCTAAACTTCTAAAGGTGATGGAATCAGATGGCTGGAGGACCCCGGATTCCAATGCGATATGGAAGAGTTGATACCGTAGGCCCAGAGCAATGCCCGAAGGAGGGTAACCTTCCAAGTAAGAATGAGTTTTCCAAGCGCTAGCCAACTTGGACTTCGACAAATGATGTCCGTTTCTTTGACGCCTGGAATTAATTTTCTTTCCAGGTGCCGGACCCCCAAATCCTTCCGAGCACCTTCGCAAAGTGTTTCACAGGATGGGACTGGATGACAAGGTGCGCTTTCCGCTTTGAAGAATTTTCCTGGCTTGAGCAGACTTTTACTCATCGCCTTGATATACCAAGGACATTGTTGCCCTGTCAGGTGCTCATACCTTGGGACGATCTAGACCAGAACGGAGTGGCTGGGGAAAAAAGGAAACGAAATACACGGTAACGAAAGTGGTTCTTTCAGAAGCTTCGATGACATTTTGATGCTTGAGACCATGATAGAAAGACGGACCTGGAGCTCCAGGAGGCCAGTCCTGGACTGTGGAATGGCTGAAATTTGACAATTCATATTTCAAGGTAGACTTTATTCCAAGGACGAAAAAAAAATTTGGATAGTAGTGAACGCCGGTTGTATCGTATGCAGGATATCAAGGAGAAAAGAGACGAAGATCTTCTCGTCTTGCCAACTGACGCAGTCCTTTTCGAAGATCCAGGATTCAAGGTAAAGAATAGACCAACTTAAGAAAATTAGAAAAACTTATCTCAATGTATATCTCCAGGAGCATGCCGAGCTCTACGCCAAGGATCAGGACGCGTTCTTCAAGGACTATGCTCAAGCGCATGCCAAGCTGAGTGAACTGGGAGCCAAATTCGATCCACCTCAAGTTTGTAGCTCTTGTTCTCCTCCTTGTTGGCTGACTGATGTGGTTGCAGGGAATCCGGATCGACGAGAGCACAAGTTAGGCATAACCAGTACAGTTTTTGCGAAAAGAGTAAAAGAATAATACCCGTGATCAAGTGTGATCGTGGACGAAGTCGAAGTTTAATTGGCAATTGAAGACGCGCACTAGTGTTGACAACGATCGCTCTTTCCGGACAATAGTCTCCAAAGATGCAAGCTGAGATGAGATTACTGGACAAGTGTCGGATTTGTCACAAGCTCGTGCTCTCACTGTTGGAAAGCGCTGTTTTGGCGGCCAGTCCAAGCCCGCAAGTGTCCATAAAGCGTACGCGTATCGATCGTGCTGTTCACAAAGATCTAAAACAGTCGAGACAAGATTTTTTATTCGAGCTCCACGAGCAGCCCAGGTGCTGAGTTCGTGCTTGGCTACCCAGCATTCGCGAGAGAAAAGGGCCACACAGGAACGCCACCTTTCTACTGTTTTTGTAATAACAATAGTTTTGTTCATCCAGATCAAATCAAACTTAAGAATAGAACGAAGGAATTGTCAGACATCCGGCTCATCTCTCCCTTCCAGCACGAGTCTCATGGCGTAAAGATACGCAGGACTTCCAGCCATCACCACTTTGGTCTTGGACTCGGGCAAGTACTCGACGTTTATCATGTTGCGAGCAGCCATGGCCCGGAGCTGAGAGCTCCCCTCGCTCACATCCTTGCCAAACACCTTGTCCAGAACAACAGACCACTCCAAGCTCCCTTCGTTCTCCACGAGCAGCTCCGCCACCCTTCGGTACTTGTCCCCCTCCCACCTAGATGATCACCATCAAAAACACAAATGATTAGATCCAAGCACTTCTTAGAAACAAGATATCTATCACTTACTCGCCATCCCTGCCTTCCAGTCCGGTGTGTACGCCCCCAACCACGGAGCCAACTATTGCGCTAAGATTCGGGTATGGGGAGACGCAAAATCCAAGCAACCTGGGGCAGCCACCACAAACGGGGTATATCTCGCGCCATTCCTCGTCACTAACTAGATCTCTCCTCGACCACCACCGCTGCCACCACGGTCTCCTGTCCTCCGCTGCCCTTCGCTTACGAAGAAACGCCCTAGCGGCCTTCTCGCTGAAGTATCCCAAGTGAAAGGGAAGAACTTGGTCATGCCAATCCTCCCGCAAAGAGTCGTCTAGACTCGCCAGGATCACCACCCCTCTCCTCTCCCGTGCAATCTTCGCAAGGACTTCTATCAGTGCCCGTGGCTGTGGAAAGATCTCGGGAATCCTTTCAGCCTGGTCGATGATAAAAACTGGCTGGAGCTGATGCTCACTAGCTAGTATCTCCTCTATCACCTCTAGGATTGTCAAGTCTTTGGAATCTTCCATGAGAAAATTGTCGGTACCTTGGATCCACTCGAGAACATCCGTCATCCTGAAACAAGTGAGATCGAGGTGGTAGACGGGGATCGTTCTGCCATACTTGGAAGCCATGACAGCCCGAAGCTCCCGCAGAAGAGCCGTCTTGCCGGAGAGCTCCGGCCCCTGCAGAAGCACAATCTTATCTATGCGCCGTTCCACGTAGCCTAGCAAGTCGCGCAGCTCCCTCTCCCTGCCCACAAGTTGCTTCATTGCGCTACGTAAAAGGAATTAGGGTTCTTCGGGACTTATAGTATACAAATGACAAACGGACGGTCAGGATTTCCTGGTGTCGCGAGGAAAAGGTGAACTGGTAGACAAAGCGATGGAAGTTTTACTGAAGGAGAGAATCGATGAAATCGATGAACTGCGGGGGTTCTCTAGTGAAGAGCTTCGTCAGTGTGGAGTGCCCACGCTGGTATCCGAAAAAGAAGAGAAAGTTAATGGACACTATAGATTTTTTATAAGCTGTTATAAAACATTTACTCTTCAAACTCCTTATTGAGACCATGGGAATAATTTATAAATTATAGATTCTGGAACAAGAGGTTAAAAATTCTCCCCCTTGAAAAATTTCCTCTAGGTGGACCCTGTCATAGCACTTACGAAAGATGAGAAAGTTTGTTCCCAGGAGGGCCATATGCCAGAGATCACGGCACGATCTCAGAACTTTCAACTGGGAGTAAAATTTGATCGAAACTCATTGCAGGAACTTCGGATTGACGAGAGCAGAGGTAACCAAGTTTGTCTTGAAGCAAAGCAAAAGACCAAAACCAATACGTGTGAGCTGCAAGTGTCCCGTGATCGTGGACGCGATCAACTCGAAGCTTGATTGGGAATTGAAGATGTGCACTTTGACATGACAGTGCCGACAACGAATGCAAAAGCGGCAAGCCCAACGAATTCCCGGAAATCTCGACCGACCAGAAAAAGATTGATTGCCTGGATACAAAACATTACTCGTCGACCATTTGAGGCGGCAAGCCGGGTCTCAAGAGGAGATATAATGCAGGACCAACGAGTGGAATGATGGACACTGGAATCAGCCATGAGTTATTGGACCTGGAAAAGCACCAATGAAGATGAAGATTCTATCAGTGCTCACAAGCTCGACTCGACTCGAGTTACCTCCGAAACGTGATATCGTTGAACACCCAGAAGACCACGAGCAGATTAAGCAAGACAAAGTCGATGCTCATCACGTGAATCTGCACAAAAAACCGGTGATCCAAGTCACGCCAAACTCGGCAACTTGAAATCCTTACAAATCGGCTCTCTCGGAAAAATCCTAAGTACTGACTCCAGCTCTCACTGTTGGAAAGCGCTGCTTTCGCGGCCAGTCCAAGCGCGCAAGCGGCTACAAACTGGATACACATCGATCGAGAAGGAAAAAAAAAATCAAAATCACACTAAGAGTTGAGGAAGAAATCGAGACAAACTTACAAAAGACAAGATTTTTGATTCCAGCACCACGAGAGGCCAGGTGCTGAGCTCTTGCTTGGTTACGCGGGGTGGCGGTGGATTCCACAGCCCAAAGTACGGCAACAAGGCAAAAATCCCCGTGAAGAAAGAAACGAGAGAAAACGGCCACACAGGAACGCCACCTTTCTCACTGGAAGTGGCAAAGTTTCGTGAGCTTTGTTCTTCCAAATCGAAACTTCAAGTACCTACCTTCTTCCAGTGGGGATGAGAAGCATCGCATAGATGAGTGGAAGAAGGCCCATGCTAAACCAGACTGTGACAAGCACCGGGTTGATCGAGAAACCTTCGTCGCCTCGCAAGAGCAGCAGCTTCTCCACGAACAATTGATCCCTGTACTGAATGGAATTGGTGGTGGAACTGGAAACCATCGAGAAAGGAAGAAAAACTCCAATCCTCTAAGCTATCCTCTTACCGGTGTTTGGTTTGGAGCCATGGTGAAAGCGTACCCAATCAATCCCGCCCATAGAACATACACTGGCGCATTGGACAGCCACCTCAATCCATCCCCGCCGCCATCGCCGGAATCTCCATTGCCATCGCCAATGCGGCCACTGGCTCCTCCGGATTCATCAGCAGCGAGCGCGTCCTCTTCTTCTTTCTCAGCTTCTTTCGTCTCTGTGGTGGCGCACAGCCGCAGCACCAGGCGGCGATGCTGCGATTGCAATTGCGACCGACATCGCACTGGCACCACGACGAGATTGCGATTTCTCCTCAGCCGCGGCAGACTGCCGGGCCTGGAGGGAAGAGGAGACGCTGCGAGGGCAAACGCCATAGCCAAGCTTCTTGAGAATTGCCAGTCGCGGGAATCGAACGCCTCCCCGCCAGTTAGAAGGTTTGACCCGGTAGTAATTCGAAAGATATTCCCCCTTTCCTAAAGATGAGGGAGGGCACTTTGGCATTTAGACAGATGGACCAATGCACCATACAAAAAAATTGGCAAATGCAATCACATCGTAAGAGCGTACTTTGTCGTCATGGTGACAGCGACATTGGACCCATCCTCCTCATCCAAAATTCGTTCTCTCTCTCATGCAAACAAAGAGAGAAGAAAGCCTTGGCGAGTGGGAGAGGAATCGATCCCGAGATGCATGGCGGCAGCTCTAACGTCGGGCGTAGCCGGCGAGACTCGAACCCCCGACCGGCCAACGCAGCCAGCCAACCTACCTCTGCTACGCTCCAGAGAGGAGGACGAGAAAGAAAAGGAGAGAGAGAGAGAAAGAGAGAGGCGGAGGAGAGCGTTCTTCTTGTTTCTCTCTTTCAATCCTCCTCCCTCGCCTCCCAGCTCCCGGCGCGGAGAGATCGATCGAGAATGCCGCCGGAAGCTCCATCCCTGGCTATGGCGATGCCCGAGCTCGAGCAAGAGGCGCGGCTGCTGCATGGAGGGGGCGGCGGCGGCGGGGGCGATGGGCAAGGTAAGCAGCAGTGGAAGAAGCAGCAGGGATGGAGGCGGCGGATCTTTGTCCAGACGGACAACGGCAGCGTGCTGGGGATGGAGGTCCACCGCAGCGACAAGGTCCAGTCGATCAAGAAGAAGATCCAGGCGGTGCTGCGCATCTCCACGGAGAACAGCGATCTTTCTTTCGGGGATCACGTCCTCGAGGACGACGTGAGCGAGCTGCGCTGCGACTCGCCCGTGCTGCTGGCGCGCAGCAGCACCATCCACCGGAGCTTCTCCACGCCGTGCCTCTGCCCGTCCAAGAAAGAGAGCAATGCGGCAATCTTTCTCGGGGGGGAGGAGGAGGAGGAGGACAGCCGCGGGCCGTTCGAGATCGTGGGCGGATGGAGCTGCTGCGCCAGGATCAAGCGCCTCATCCAGGAGAGCTGCGCCGGGATCGAGCGTGGCGTGGAGCCGCTCCCAGCGCAGGGAGGACTGGGAGGAGCCTACTACTTCCGAGACCGCCACGGCAAGAAGATCGCCATCGTCAAGCCAGCGGACGAGGAGCCACTGGCGCCCAACAATCCGCGAGGATTCGTGGGCCGCCGCCTCGGACAGGCGGGGCTCAGTCGATCCATCCGCGTCGGCGAGACTGGCATTCGCGAGGTGGCCGCGTATCTCCTGGATCACGGCCACTTCGCCCAGGTGCCGGCCACTGTTCTTGTCAAGGCCGTGCATCCCATCTTCCACATCAACTCGGCGTGGAGTCGGTCCGGGAGCAAGCTCGCCAAGATTGGATCGTTCCAGGAGTTCGTGGAGCACGACTACGAGGCCAGCGAATGCGGCTGCTCGCGCTTCCCGGCCTCGGCAGTCCACCGCGTGGGAATCCTCGACGTCCGGCTCTTCAACACGGATCGCCATGCCGGGAACATCCTCGTCCGCCACAACACCGCCGCCGCGGCCACCACCAACATGTGTAACTCGGTGGAGCTCATCCCAATCGATCACGGCCTATGCCTCCCGGAGAGCATCGAAGATCCATACTTTGAGTGGCTGCATTGGCCGCAGGCTTCCTTCCCGTTCTCCGAGGAGGAGCTCGACTACATCCGGGTGTTGGATCCGGCCAAGGACGCGGACATGCTGAGGAAGCAGCTCCCCATGCTCAAGGAAGCGTGCATCCGGATGATGATCCTGTGCACGAGCTTCCTGAAGCGAGCGGCCGAGGCCGGGCTGTGCCTGGCGGAAGTCGGGTCGATGATGAGCAGGGAGCTGGACGACAGTGGCGAGACGTGCAGCAGCGAGCTGGAGAAGATGTGTACAGTGGCCAGAGATCAGGCGGCACAGGAGTCAGCGCTAGCCGGATCGCAATTGGTGACGGACGAGTCCGAGAACGAGAAGGGTGGCGGACATGAAGAAGATGACGACGACGAGGAACAGGTGTTTGAGATCGACATGGACGAGCAGCAGCAGCAGCAGTTGCAGCTAATCTCTCCATCGCGAGCTGCTAGCGACGCGAAGAACTCGCCACGAACTTCGCCAGTGAAGAAGCAGCTCTTCCGGTCGGTGTCCGAGATGCAGCCAGTGAGAGAGGAGGAGGAGGAAGACGATGGCGATGGTGAGGACGATGACGATGACGATCTCGATCTCGGCCTGGATCGATCCAGAGGCTGCTGCTCCAGCTGCGTCACCACACCCAGCAGCAGCATCGGTCGAATGAACTTTAAGAAGAAGAAAGCCAAGAAGAAGCGAGCCTCCTCCAAGGGGTTTGCATCGGCGTCCGCGCACAAGCGCAGCACTGCCCGGCCGGCGGAGACGTCCTTGGCCCTGTCGAGCCTGTGCGACAGGGAATGGAACGCTTTCATGCGATGCTTCCACAGCGTTTGTGGCCAAGTTTTGGAGCGACACAACGCGGAGAAGGGGAGCGCGATGATCCGGCTACAGCAGATGAGACTGGGAACGTCGTGCCAGTTCTAGGTAGAGGCTATAGGCAGCTAGCTAGCTCGCTCGCTCGCTTGGCGTGGAAAAGGAGCGCTATCTTTTGTTACAGAGACAAAGGAGTGGCTTGTACAATTTTGTAAATGAAGAAGCAGTCAGTTAGAGCCGTTAGATCGGGATCGGATGGCCCGGATCTCCTCCTCTGGTTTCGTGACAACGATGACCATGACAGGATATGCGATACTTTAACAGGAAGATCTTTTTGACAGGCGTTGCGCGGCGGCCAAGGATTCGCCAGCTCCTTTGGCAAGTGCCCTCAACACTGCCCAGGGCTGGTTTGCTATAAATCGCGAGCCCAATGTAGCATACTACCAGGGGCGCCATCTTTGTAGAGCGAGCATTTGTATTCTTGTTAAGGTTTGTCCTAAACATTGCAACGAATTCTAGTGTTGCAGAGTATTGGTGGAAATCTTCCCGCCAATATGCAGGAGAATATACTCCAGGCATGCCAGGGGACGAGACAGACTGATGTCGCATGTTTCCTGTTGGCCTTTTAAAGCTGTTACATGATCCCTGCAATTCCTACCAGATCTCACATAGTGTTTTGTGTTTCTAGTGGCGATTCTTGCCCTGATTGCACAGGCAACGCCGAGTCTGGATCAAGTGATCCCAAGCCTGGAGGGACGACTGAGCTAGAATGCCTGAGGAGTGAACCGCCTTAACGTCGCCAGTAGTGCTTGTCGCCGAGGGCGTGTTTTCTGTATGTCTCCAGACATTCCCGGTGTATAATCGAATGCCCGTGCGAGACGTGGTCTCTTGAAACGCTATCGTTGCAGCAGCTGCCCAATAGGGGCATTTGTGTTCTTAAGAGCGGGTTATTTCTTTGACACCGAAATGGAACTTGGTGTCGTGTCACAAATGATCTCTGCCAAGACGCTGGCAATGCCGTGAAGCTCATCGAGTATGAAAACGCTTCCCATGGATTCTACGGGGACGCTAGCTGCCAGGAATCCGTCCTTGTCTTGGGTGTTGGAACGGAAAATCGTATGTGGAATGGGACTATTCAAGCATACGTCCGCAACGGGCTCGTTGACATGTTTGACACGATTTTTTTATGGCGTCGTGATCCGGCTAGAACAGATGAGAATTCGAGCGTGAGAATCCTCGTTACTGGTTTTATCGGACTACCATTTTTGAGATCTTTTAATACGAAGTTTTCGGTGACAAAATCTCTTCGAAGTTCTAACTCAAGTTAGAGCTCGTCTTTCGTAGGTCCTGCGATATAGAGAGTCTACTCCAGCCAAGTAGAATGCTCCCGGCCTAACAGTTGCCAAATCACCCATTGGGACGAAGTCTTTGGAACCATATCGGCTCTCCATTATCTTCATCGTCTCCACAAACTTTTCTGGAGAAACCTGCCGTGCCGAACATAAATTACAATTTATATGTGATAAGAACGAAGAAAGACAGCGTACCGCAACACAAGAATCGAGTTTCTCTGAGATTGCCATTGTCTTGGCCACGTTCTCCAAGCTGTGAACACCTTCCACTCTTCTGACGCGGATGGAAAAGAGAGACGATGCCAGCCCGCTTCCATACGAGAACATGAGAATGCTTTGGCCATCGTCGAGTAAGCTGGCCTTGTTGTGGACCAGGGAAGCTAGGCCAGCATACAGTGATGCGCAATACGTATTGCCGACTCGTCTCGGAATCAGCGTCGAAGGGGAAACCTTTGCATCATATCCAGGCTCCGCTACAGCTTTCATGACCTGTAAGAGACATTCGGCCCGTGAGAAAAAAACTCCACAGATTTGTAATTCACCTCTTTGAGACTTGCATTGCTGACGATGCTGTCTGCCGTCAATCCTTGAAATGGTTTGAGTTTTTCTCCATCTTCTCCCAGAGAACTGTACACAAGGTCCTACGGTGAATACGCCATAGTCAAGAACAAGGTTTTGTAAAGAGATACCTGCAGTCCCGCTGGTAGTCATTCCACAGCAGCCGCTCAAAACTTCTCCGAACGAGCTGGAATAGACTAAATGAATACATCGGAAATCGCCAAAGGATCCAAACCTTGTTAAAAGGTGCATGGAAGACTAGAAAGTCTGCTTCCTGGACAGTGAACGGTCTCGCCTCGATGCTCTCGTATCTGCATCCATGTTTAAGAAGCATGCGCGATAACGAAACACGATTCACACCTTTCACAGTATCTCTTGTAGCACACATCTAATGCCTTGAGGTAGCACTTTTGGGATAGTTTGGAGTCGACCACCTGGACGACAGCACAATTCAAAGTGAGAAAATAAAAAGGAAAACGACGGAGATGTAGCAATGTACCGGATATTCACTGCTTAAGTCAGGCTTGTAGAAATCATAGACGTGAGCCATGTACGTTCCGGTATAGCTTCGTTCGAGAACAAGCGGCGCGTTCGGTCCTACAAGCATGGCAACCGCACCAGCACCGCCGCTGGGACGAGCAGTGCCTTCAGCATAAACCTGCAATTGACGTGCTGGTCACCGGTTTAGCTCCATGATCGAAAACTTACCGCAATGTCTGCGGCTACAACGATCGCAAGCCTTCCGTCCCATGAGCGACTTTCGATCCAGTTGACACAGTTGAAGAGCGCTGCGGTTCCTCCATAGCAAGCATTGGTGGAGTCAACGCCTTCAATGCCACTGTTCTCCTGTCCAGGTTTTTAACCAACGTTACATAGACCAAAGATGAATGACGATCTCAGTCTCATCTCACCTCGAACAAAGGCATGAGGTAGCTTTTGATGGACTTGCTCTTGTCAATCACGGTCTCGCTTCCAACCTCGAGCCGTCCAATGCTTGAAGGAGATATGTTATAATTCTCCAAGAGCGATTTGACCACTGTCAAGCTATCAAACAAACTTAGAACGAGAATTCTAATGAAGAGGCTTGCGTTCCCTGAGAGAACTTGTGCGATCGTAGCACCTCATGGAGATCACATCTTCGGTGTCCTCGCAGAAAGCCAGGCGCTCCTGTCCCAAGCCTTCGGTGTAGTACTTTGGCGGCACTTTGTCAAACCTCGCCAAGTCTACCTGAAAAGCGATCGCTCGATCGATCGTCAATCATCGATCATGGATCCACATGAAAGATCACAGTACCTGGTTGACGCACACGCCGGGAAAGTAGACCTCCATTGCGAGAATTCCCACGTCTTTCGCCATCGCCACTGACCACGAACCCTAGGGCCCCTTTTCAAATTATGGCCTTTATTCCCGCGCACACGGTGTGTTGATCGCGCCATGGGTCTGCGACGTCCCACGGCACACCTGTAGCCGCGCCCATGGCCCGGGAAGGATATGAGCCTAGCTTTGTTGCAGCGGAAGCAACAGCAAGATCTTTTTGCCAGGAGCCTCAAGCATTGCGCGGCGGCCAAGGATTTGGCAGAGGGAAAGCGCATCCACGCTCAGATCCAAGCCAGCGATCACGCCCACAACACTTTCCTCCGCAATCTCCTCGTCCAGATGTATGGAAAATGCGGCCGCCCTCAAGATGCCGAGGCCGTGTTTGCAGCGACCCAGGAGCCCAATGTCTTCTCCTGGAATATCATGATCCAAGCCTACGCCGACAATGGCGCCGTCCAGGAGGTGCAGAAGATTTTCGATCGGATGCCCGTGCGAGACGTGGTTTCTTGGAATGCCATTATAGCAGCAGTTGCCCAAGGTGGGCATTTGGAATTTTCTGAAAGAGCTTTCTTTCTAACACCTCAGTGGAATTTTGTGTCGTGCAATGCTATGATATCTGCGTATGCATCGAATGGAGAAGTTAATACTTCAAAGAGAATGTTTGATTCTTCGTTGGAGAGGAATATTGTGTCGTGGAACGGGATGATACAAGCATTTGCCCAGAACGGGCTTGTGCACAACGCTCGCGAAGTGTTTGAGAAGATCCCAGTTTGGAGCCCGATTGCAAGCACGACTATGATGACTGCTTACGTTCACAGTGAGCATTACGACAAGGCCAAAGAGATCTTCGATGCTATGCTTGATCGCAGCGTGGTGTCGTGGAATGTGTTGTTGGCCGCTCACGCTTTCAAGGGCGATCCCGAGGGAGCAAAGGCCGGGTTCGACAGCATGCCCTGCCGGACCGAGGTCTCGTGGGGGACGATGATCGCGGCCTTTGCTAACGATGGTTGCGTCGAGGGCGCCGAGAGTTTCTTCCTCAAGATCCCCTACCGGGACGTTGTGTCGTGGAACGCCATGATCCAGGCCTACGCGCAGAATGGGATGATCGAGGAAGCCGAGAGCCTGTTCCAGAAAGCGCCAGTGAAAGATCTTTCCTCGTGGAATGGAATGATCGCAGCGTACGCTCACACAGGTGCCATGGTGAGAGAGGCCGAGAGCCTCTTTTTCGAGAGGATGGCCAAGCGCGACCTCTTGTCTTGGAACGCGATGATGCAAGCTTACGTCGAAGCCGGGCAGACCGACGAGGCCAAGATGCTATACGATCGAATGCCGGCTATGAACCTGGTGACGCTGAATTCTCTCCTCGCAGCAGATGCCAAGAACATCAGCAGCGATGGCCAAGAGCACCACGAAGCCCACTGCAAGAGCTTGTTCGATTCGATGCCTCACAGGGACGTGGTGTCGTGGACGTGCATGATGCAAGCTCACGCCGAGGCCGGTCACGCGGATCAAGCGGAGCTCATGTTCCAGCGGATGCCACAGCACAGGGTGGCGACTTGGAACGCGCTCTTCAATGCGTTTGTGAGGAGATCCGACACTGCCAGAGCCAGGCAAGTTTTTGATTCCATGCCCGAGCGCGGGAGGAGCCACTGGACGTGGCTACTCCACTCCTTGTCCCAGGCCGGGGAGCTCGCCGAGACGAAGCTCGTGTTTGATCGATTGCCCAGCAACGCGCTCCTGTCTTGGAACACGATGATCTCCGCTTACGCTCGGTTTGAATGCCCGCAGCAAGCCAAGGAGCTCTTTGATGCAGCCGAGGAGCGAGATGGCGTCTCCTGGACTGCGGTAATCGCAGCGCTCTCGCAGAACGATCGGCTCCAGGAGGCCGAGGCTGGATTCCAGCGAATGCCCGAGTGGAGCACGGTGACGGTCACGGTGGTGATTGTGGGAAATGCCCAGAATGGGCATTTGGATCGAGCTCGAGCTCTCTTTGAGGAGATGCCGGAGAGGAGTGTGATAACGTGGACGGCCATTGTTTCCGTGTATGCCCAAAAGGGGTATATGGACGAGGCGAGGAGTCTTTTCGAGGAGATGCCCGAGAGGAATGCCGTGTCGTGGAACGCGATGATCAAGGCCTACGACTCGAATGGATTCCACACCGAGGCTCTGGATGCGTTCCAGACAATGATCTTGGAGGGCGCTCCACCCGACGAGATCACGCTGATGACGGTCTTGTCCGCTTGTAGTCATGTCGGATCGATGAGCCGAGCTCGCCAGGTTTTCGTGTCGATGGTGGATGACTTTCGCGTGGTTCCATCCAAGGAACACTACTCTTGCGTGATCGATATGCTTGGGCGAGCCGGCAAGATGGAGCTGGCCGAGGAGATAGTGACGAGCATGCCCATCTCCCCGAGCACCATAGCGTGGGGAGCTCTCTTGGGGGCTTGCCGGATCCACCAGGACATGGAGAGGGCGAGATTTGCCGCTGGGCGTGCCATGGAGATAGATTCCAGTAACCCATCTCACTATTTGCTGCTCTCGACGATCTCCAGCCAATGTGGCTAGTGAGCGATCGATCACAGAGGAAGGAGTGATTCATGCTACGATGGCTCGCGGCTGAGTCAGCGACCAAGAAGGAATGGATGTGCCTGGTGGGATCTGTGAGATCATGCACGCGAACCAGGGATCTCGCGGAGGGAAGACGAATTCACGAGCAAATTCTCACCAGCCGGTTTGCGCAGGACAAGCAGCTGAGCAATCTCCTTCTCCACATGTATGGGCGATGCGGCAGCGTCGACGATGCGCGCTCGCTCTTCCAGCAGCTAGACAACCCAAGCGTCTGTGCGTGGAACACGATGATCCATCTCCTTGCACAGAACAGACATCTGGGGGAAGCGCTGGCGAGCTTCCAGGGTATGCCGGAGAGGGACGTTATCTCGTGGAATACCATGGTTACCGCATTTCACCAACATGGGCATTTGGAGAAGGCTACAGAGATCTTTCACAAGACCCCGCAGTGGGATCTAAGCGCCTGGAATTGCCTTGTGTCGGCAAAAGCTAACGCTGGCCTCGTGGACGAGGCTTCGTGGCTCTTCCAAGTCATGCCCGAGAGGAACATCCAGTCGTGGAACGTTATCATGCACGGGCTTGCCCAGTTTGGTCATCTTGACGAGGCCAGCGTGGCGTTCCACCTGGCGCCCGAGTGGGACGTGGTCTCATGGACGTCCCTGCTGGCGGCATACGTGGAGGAGGACCGGCTTGACGAGGCGAAGGCCATGTTTGACGCCATGCCGCAGCGAAATGTGGTGACATGGAACGCGCTCATCCACGGCTATGCCGTCAACGGTCAATACGAGCGGTCAATGGGGGTCGCGTGGCGGATGCCCCAGCGGGACTGGCGTACGTGGCAGGTGATGATACAGGCCTACGGCGAGTGCGGGGACGTGAGACGGGCGGAGCTGGCATTTGCGTCCGCCCGGCAGGAGCGATCGCTCACAAACGCCATGTTCCACGCGTATGCCCTGAACGGGCATCTGGACAAGGCCAAGACGGCGTTTGACAGCATGGCCTACAAGGACGTAGTGGCGTGGACCGCAATGCTGACGGCGTATGCCCAAAAGGGGCATACCCAGGAGATGAAGCTCGTGTTTGACGAGATGCCCGAGAAGAACATCGTCTCGTGGAATGCGGTGGTGGCGGCGTATACCCAGAACGAGGAACTGGAGCTGGGAATCCAGGCCTTTTCAAGAATCCCCAAGTGGAGCGTCCCTTCGTGCAACGTGATCTTACAAGCGTACGCCGAGCGCAGGCAACTGAGCGAGGCAGTGGACACATTCCACGGAATGCCTGAGCGGGATGTGGTGTCGTGGACGGCGCTGCTCATGATCTACGCCCAGAGCAAGCTCCTGGAAGAGGCTAAGAGAACGTTCCTGCTCATGCCGTGGAGGACCGTCATCTCGTGGACGGGCATGGTGTCGGCGTATGCCCACCACGGGATCCTTTCCGAGGCGAGGCAAGCGTTCGAGGCCATGCCGTGGAAGAACCTCGTGTCATGGAACGTCGTCCTCGAGGCGTATGCCCGAAACGTCTGGGGCTGCAGAGAGGCGCTGGCGCTCTTCCACGTCATGAATCTTGAGGGCATGGTTCCGGACGAGGCGAGCTTCACGTCCATCTTGGCCGCGTGTGCTCACATCGGAGTTGTGTCCGAGGCCTGCGGCTACTTGCGACTGATGAACGAGTACTCGGACCTCCGCCCCGCGAGGGGACACTACAATTGCATCGTGGATCTGCTGGGCCGGACGGGGGAACTGGCGGCGGCGGAGGGGGTGATCGCCGCCATGCCGGTGCCTCCTGATGCGGTCTCATGGAGGAGCTTGCTGGGAGCTTGCAGGAACCACGGTGACAGCGATCGCGGCGGCCGCGCGGCGGCGCGTGTGGTGGAGCTCGACGACGAGGACACCGCGGTGTATTCGCTGCTGTCCGAGTTGATCTGGCAGGGAGATCGAGAGGGAGTAGCGATGGATTGGATCACTTTCTCTCTTTGACAATCAAGAACAGCGTTATCTTCGCGGGGTTTATTTGAAGTTTTGAAAATATTCGAGGTCGAAGCGTGGAAGACCGTGTCAAAGTCGCTGCTTAGACTGAGCTGGCCATGTTATGTGAAGTAAAATCTGGCAGAGCTCCTCTCGTTTGTTTGTTTCTTCTTGTACGTCCAAAACAATTTCTCATGGCATCGCATCGCATGATCGCATCCAGGCCGGGGTCTGACCACCACCCACATTATTTACGCTCATGCGTACGCCACCATTGGACAAACACCAGCATGGCACAGCATTTGATATTCTTTCTCTTCAAATCCCTTCCTCCGAAACGCGAATGATTTGACCGAAGGCCAAGGCCACCAACTTGAAGGAGTTGCGCCACCTTTTCCCCGGTCAAGTCTGGCTTCCCTAACCCGTGTGATCGTGTTGCTGGGCTGCCAAACTTGTCCACAAGGCCGGCATGCATGGCATTTCTTTGCTGGTGGAGGGAATCGATCGTTGGACCGAGAGCAAAAGCGAAGCCCAGGAGCAGTCAGTCACCTTTTTTATACACATATTTACACAGGTGTATATTGTATTGTATTGTATATGGCTACAGGGGGGTGTATGCAGCGTGTCAACGTCGGTCCCCTGGCCTGACAAAACAAGATCACTGCTGTGTGCCTTGTTTGCGCTTGTTTGCTTTTTGGTGTTTGGATGGAGATGGAGGTGGCCGGGGGGATTTTCCCTGAGCAAACCTCGCCGCTAATTCCTTCCACCCCACCATCAACATGGAGGAGAGATAGAAATATCAATATCTAATGTCCTACTCAATCCCCGACGCCTGGTTACCAATTGTTTAGTGATGGCGTCGATCGAGATCGAGAGCGAGTGTTTTTTAGGTAGAGAGATGCCTGTTTATGAACTGGCTCCAACTAACTCGGACGATGAAAGCCCTGATCAGTGATGAGCGAGCAAAAACAACGAGGCCAAGCATGCTTTAGTGTGAGTGTGAGCTGAGAATGAGAGAGAGAGAGAGGAGGAGTCTATCACTCACTTGTTAGATAGCTAAGTAGCTATAGCTGGAAGGAAGGCCTGGAGGCTGGAGAGGTGTAGATCCTATCCTAGCTAGCATTGGATTCTATCTCTCTCCCCCTCGCATTGCCCAAGAAGCCGGAGAAGCCGTCACTCACACAAGCTATCATGGCGGCAGGATCGTCAGGCGGAGCATCCGAAGGCGGAGGGGACGAAGAGGCCGTGAATCACAGCGACCATGATCCACATATTGTGCTCAAGAAATCGTCTAGCCGGGACTACTCGCGGGTCATGTGTGAAACGCTCACTTACAGCAGTGGCGGCCAGCAGCAGCAGCAGCGGGGGCTGAGCTCCAAGGCGATGAATGGCAGCGGGATGATGATGATGGAGAGGCAGGGAAGCATCCGAAACGGTGGGTCGAGCACCAGGTATGCCGCGCCCAGCAAGCGGAGCTACTTTGGCCACCACTTCCTGGGTTGCTTCCCCGGGAGCCGGAGTAGCAAGACGAGGAGCTCGCTGGGCCTCATTCCCAAGTTGGTTCTCGCGGATCATCCCGGCCATGGTGCTGCCGCTGTGGCGGAGATGATGATGGTGGCATCCGGAGGAGGAGGTGGCGGCGGTGGCGGCGGAGGGAGCATGAGATGCGGCAGTACCAAAGGCGGGCCAACTTTCTCTAGAGTTCCGGCGGATTCTGCTCGAGGGAGCTACAGCGAACCAACGTCTCCACAGGTGACTTGCATTGGACAGGTAAAGGTGAGATCATCGTCTTCCTCCTCCTCCAAGAAGAAGAAGAAGCTCAAGAACAGCAAAGCACTACCCGCAACGCAGCCGGCCCCTTCTTCCATCTACTGCAATGGCCGGAGCTCTGGTGGATTGCTGCTGCGCAGCAAGAGCAAGAGGTCGTCCATCTCGTCGCCCTTGGCATCCCCTGCTCGCTTCGCCAGATCCAACTCGAGTAGGAAAGGGGGCGAGCTGTTTGATGCCGCCGTGCGGGCAGTCCAGGAATCTGTGGTGACGAGCACTTGCAAGGACCAAGATCCAGACACCAGCTATGAGATCGATCTAACGGACTTTGCCAGGGATTCTATTCATGAAGAGGATCCTCCGCCTGTGAGCTCCGAAGTTGCTGCAAGTCACCAAGATAAAGAAGACCAAGATGGAAATCACGATCGAGAACAAGTTGCAGCAGCCAAGGAGGAGGAATCCGAGGAGGAAGATCACGAGGAGCACTCGGATTCAAGGAGTAACAGTCCCACCGGCAGGGGATCCACCGGTACCACTGCTGCCGCGGATGTTATCGCCCAACACCGCCAGCTCGCAATCGAGGTGTGCCAGGCGCTGGCTGCCGCTAGCAATTCCAGCAATTTGGCACCGGATCGTCGCCATCACGGCGACGAGCAGGATCGATCATATCACGAAGAGCAACACCTACGGCCCGTGGCGGTGGATGTGTGTGTCAAGAAAGCGGCCGCCTTGACGCTCAAGCGATTGGATTCGTTGGGGGCTTCGGATCCGTCGCCCAGGGCGTGCCTGTGGATGCGCCGGAGCATTGGAAGGCCACTGGCGCTCGATCTCAGTCGCAAGCACAGGCGGAACTAGGAGAAAAGTAAGTTCGTGTTCTTGGCAAGTTTCAATCGAGTCCCAGCGTGACGATTTACTCGAACAATCCAAAGAGGAAGAGAAAGGTGACGAGCCTCCAGGCATGCACGGATTTGGCGTCGTGTCCGCCGCATTCGTTGCCGCTATCACGGGCGGCAAACTTGTCATGGATTCTTCGTCTCTCATATCCCTCCACCACGCTCGTGTCTGCCGCTCCAGGATCATCGAAGCGCTCACGAAGTGTGTTTGTATGGCTGATGCCCGGCAGATTTTGGTTACACGGAGTTCGTTGGTGTCTGGCTAGAGCCGACAATGGAGCTCAATTCTTCCATGAAATGCGGGATGACGAACAAGGCCGAGACAGTGCCGTATCGTCGTTGCTTGCCGCCATATGCCTGCCCAGTTGACAAGGCACTGGCCTACCTCGAAGTGGAATGGATCAAGCCGGACAGTCCCAGCGTCACGGTGGACCTCTAGTCGAAAAGTTTCCGATCCGAGGCTTGCTCTTTTCACGATTCCACTGCTAACTACCTGAATGAGAAGCACGATTCTAGCCATGGAGAAAAGGATGTGCTTGCATTAAGCTATTGCATCGAGTCATTTTCAGTGGTGCTCGCTCCAACTTGGGACTAAGTCAAGCTTCCTTGTGGATATAAAGCTCGCCTAGTTTCGTTGTGAAGAGCGAGCGAGTAAGTGGTACTTAGTAAAATCTGGTCAGGATGACTCTCCTCGCCATCATCTTGCTGCTGATCCACGCCATGAGCTTCGGAGACGCCTCCGACGGTTGTCCCGACGACATTGGAACAAACCTCATGTACTACAACACAGGTAACACGAGCTTGGGAAGTCCGTTCCAGCAGAACTGGCTAGATGTGTATCAAGTCCTGCTGGATCATGCTCCCCAGGCTGTCTCTTCGGAGTTTAGCCACGGCCAGTCGCCCAACACTGTCAGTGGCTTCGCCCTCTGCATCAAAGGCAGTAACTGCAAGGGATGCTTGCAGACTATCAAGGCGAATCTCGATCGAGCAGCGCCCCTCTCCAAGGGAGCTAGGCTGTGCATGAAGACGAGCACCGACGTGTGCTACATGCGCTACGAGGCATACAGCTTCAACTTCAATTGCTTGCAGGGGCTGAGCTCCTCGTCGTCGTCATGATCGAACGCTCGTAACTCTCGTGCTTGATCGTTCTTCGTTGTAAAAGCTCGAGCTCTCTAACTCATGATAAACTAAGCCAGTTTGCCGATGAGCCCTTGTCTCAAAGCCTGTGCAGTGAGCCGCTACCGCCTGCATGCTGCAGAGTAGCATGTAGGGGCCGGAGACGTCGTACTCGTGCTGGAGTGCCTCCTCGGCTGCTCGTGCTCCGCGCTCCACATCGACATTGTTTCGGCAAGCCGCTAGCAAAGTCCCCCAGGCCACACCATCAGGAGGGAATGGCATTGTTCCTATCAAGTTCTCCGCGTCCCAAAGCCGCCCGGAGCGAGCGAGCATGTCCACCATACAAAGGTAGTGCTCGCGAGTGGGCGATAGTCCCACATCGTCGGTCATGCAAGTGAAGTGGTGCCATCCTTCCTTGACAAGTCCCAAGTGGCTGCAAGCGGCGAGAATACTAACAAAGCTCACCTCGTTGGCCACAACTCCTTCCAAGTTCATGAGTGGAAAGAGCTCCAGCGCCTTTGAGCATTGCCCATTCAAGGCATATGCATCAAACATGGTGTTCCACGACGTTGCATCGCCCTGTGGAAGCTGCTCCAGCAAGAACCGAGCTTCCTCTAGAAACCCTTTCTGAGCATAGCCCGCAACCATAACGTTCCACGACACCACATCTCGGCTGGGCATAGAGTCAAACACCAGTTTCGCAGTCTCAAGATACCCTCTTTGGGCATTTGCTGACACAACTGAATTCCAAGACACAACATTCCTTTTGGGCATCCGATCAAACACAGCCTTGGCGCCCTCGAGGTTGGAGTCCTTGCAGTTGGCTTGGATCATCGCATTCCACGCCACCACGTCCACGCAATGCACGCTGTCGAAGAGATCACCGATCTCAAGCAGTCGACCCAGCTGCGCGTATGCCGCGACGACGGCAGTCCAGGCGACGGCGTCCTGGCGGGGCATCTTCTCCAGCATCAATCGCCCGGCCGCCGGATCCTCCCCGGCAACCAGTTGCACCATCGTGCTCCACGACACTCGATTCCTCTGCGGCATCGCATCGAACAGCCTCTTGCTACCATCGACCCCGCCATTTTGCGCGTAGGCCTGGATGAGCGCGTTCCAGGCAACGAGATCCCACTGTGGCATTCGCTCAAACACCGCCGTGGCTTCATCTGGAGCGTCCACCTGACCGTATCCCCCAATCATGGCCGTCCAAGTAACCACGTCTCGTTGGCTCATCTCATCGAAGACGTGCTTGCTCGAGCTCATCTCGCCCGTGGCCTCGGCATGGCAAGAGATGATAGTGTTCTTGGCTGCCAGCCCTTGCTCGGGCATCGACTCGAAGTGTCGCAGTGCCTCGCTCGTGAATCCGTTGTGAGTGAAAGCCGCGATCATGGCGGTCCAGGAGATGGAGCTGTGCTGTGGTATGCTGGCGAACACGTCCCAGGCCTCGTCCACGCATCCGGCCTGGGCGAATGCCGCGATCATCGTTGTCCAGGAGATGGTGTCGTGCTGGGGGATGAGATCAAACACGAGCTTGGCATCGGTGATGGAGTCGACCCTCTGGCTTAAGATTTGCAACATGGAGTTCCAGGAGACCATGGTCCGGCACGGCATTTCATTGAAGATGGCTGCTGCTGTGGATAAATCTCCAGCTTGAGCATTTGCTTGGAGCATCACTGTCCACGACACTGCATCCCGGTCCGGCATCCATGCAAACACTTCCTGGGAAACTTCTAAACTATCTAGATCTGCGGACGCTTGGAGCAGTGCATTCATGGACACTAGATTCCACTCGGGCATCTTGTAAAACACCTCTGTAGCAGAATGGAGATGTCCCGTTTGGGCATACGCCTGAAACATGGCGGTCCAGGAGATGATGTTTCGGTGAGGCATTTGATCAAAGGACTGCTTGCCATAACCCAAGCGATCGTCTTTGTCAGACACAGCGATCAACGATGAGCACGAGATGACGTCCCAATGAGGCATCCGGAGATAGATGATGGTCACTAGCTCCGGCTGCCCGCTGTAGGTATAAGCCTGCAGGAGTGTGTTCCATGAAACAACCGTTCTAACGGGCATCAAATCAAAAAGGGACTTGGATTCATCAAGACGGTGGGAGCAAGCAAGAGCTTGAATAAGAGTATTGGTCGATATCGCGTTTGTTTGAGGCATTCTTTCAAAGAGAAAAAGAACAGTTCCAATATGCCCAAACTCGGTATATGCTGCTAATATCGTGTTCCACGACACCACGTTTCGGTGGTCCATGCAATCAAAGACATAATGAGCTCCCTCGACATCTCCAGCTAGAACGAAAATCGCTATCATCGCGTTCCAGGAGACAACATCCTTGCAAGGAACCGCATCGAAAATGAGCTTGGCGTCGTGGAGTTGCCCGTTTTGGGCATATGCCTGGATCATGATGTTCCAGGAGAAGAGATTGGGCTGCCGAAGCGAATCGAAAACCTGCCTAGCGCTGTTTACATCGCCGCATCGGCCATACATTTGGACGATGAGGTTCACGAGGAAGGTGTTGGTAGCGTGCACGCTGGAGAGAATGCTAGAATGGAGGTGTTTGGCCTGGGATATGTCTCGGCAGGATCGCACGAGCTGCGCAAACGCGTCTTGCTCCTGGAGAGCGCTCAAACCATGGATGGATCTCGTGCGCACCAATTGCCACGGCCTCATACAAATAAGGGCCCCGCGAGAGAAATCTAGGTTGGAGGAGTTTCATTCGATGGCGAGTGAATGGCGAGCTAGTCCTCTTCTTCCACCAAGTTCCAAGCCCGCGACGTTGGTCCTGGACATGGATGGGACGTTGTTATGGCCCTTGACTAGCGATCGATTGCACATATCCAAGCGGCCAGGAGTGGATCAGTTTCTAAAGGATATGGCGGACATCTACGAGCTTGTGTTGTGGACTAGCGCTCCTAGTGACTACGCAGCCAACGCGTTGCGGCAGCTCCAGTGCAAAGGATCCGAGTTCTCGCACTTACTATCAAACATGGACTTTGGAGCAGATCTAACCAAGGACGTGACCAAGCTTGGTCGGGATTTGAGCAAGGTGGTGCTGGTGGACGACGACCGGGATTTGATACCAGATCATGTTGTGGATAACGCCATTATGATCGAAAGCTATGAGGGCGATAACGATGATGACTGCCAGCTCTCCAACGTGGCCGAGATCCTCCGGAAGCTTGCGGTTTCCAAAGACGTGAGAGGAGAACTCCGGAAGCTCAGGGACGACGGAGCTCTTGATCACATTGAAGTTTACAGCGACAGTGATGATGATGTCTTGGAGCTCGATCATAACGATGATGATTTTGACGGCTAGTGTATCTCTCTCATTCTTGAGCATTCAATGATTCAACGACAATGTTTGATAGGAGAGAGTAAAGCGATGCCCATTGCGGATCCAGCTCTAGAGCGTGCTTGGCCACGTAACATCCCCGTCCCAGATCGCCATGGTTCCTACAAGCTCCTAGCAATGTTTTCCAGGCAAAATGGCCACCGTCCAGCTCCAGAGATGGCATGTAACTAACGAGCTCCTCGGCGTGTTCGAGCCTTCCCACTCGTCCCAGGTTGTCTATAACGCAGATGTAGTGATCTCGCTCCGGCTCTAGTCCATAGTCACCGGCCATGGACTCCAAGTAGCGCTGCGCGTCCTGTGGACGCCCAAGGTGGCTGCATGCCGCCAGAATGGTGGTAAACGATATGCCGTCCGGGGTGGTACCGTCGAGCTGCATCTCACGGAAGAGCTGGATGGTCGCCGTGCTGTGCTCGTCGAGGGCATACGCCTCCATCATGGAGTTCCACGAGGCAACGTCTCTGGTGTTCAAAGGATCATCAAAGAGTTTCTTCGCGTCTTGCAGCTGGCCGTGCCGCGCGTAGGCATCGATCAAGCAACTGCAAGACCAAGTTCCTCTCTCCGGCATCAGCTCTTCAAAGAGCTGCCTCGCTTCCTTGAGATGCCCGTTTCGAGCATACGCTGCTATAATGGCGTTCCATCCAGCAAGGTCGTGCCTGGGCATTCGATCAAACGCTGCTTTGGAACGGTCGAGGCTCTCGGCACGAGAGTATAGAAGTAGTAACCCCGTCCAGGAAACTACATTCTTCTCCGGCATATCGTCGAATGCCGCCTTGGCATCCGAAAGTTTCCCGAAGGTCGCAAGAGCCTGAAACATGGAAGTCCAAGAGATGACATCTCGCTGCGGAGCTCGATCAAACAGATCTTGTGCTTGACGTACCTGAAACGCTTGCGAGTACGCTGAGATCATCGTGTTCCATGTGACGAGGCTGCGCGCATGCATCGAATGAAACACACTTTGTGCTCTACTGATCTCCCCTTTCAAAGAGAATTCTTGGATCATGGCAGTGGACGACAGGACCCCGTGTGCGGGCATTCTCTCGTAGACAAGTTTGCAGTGCTCTAAATCATCCGTTCGTGCATGGAGGATGTTCCACGAGACATGGGATTTCTCCGGGTTGTTGTCAAACCAGTGTTTGGCATCCCGGTTGTGGTAGGCTGCCAAGTCCCAGGAAACACCATCACGCGCTGGCATCTTGTGAAACACATCACTCACTGCGCACGGATCCAACCCCGCCTGTAGCATTGTATTCCAAGAGATGATGGTCCGAGCGGGCATAGCATCAAAGGTAGCCTTTGCAAGAGATCTCTCATCTCCATTCTGGGCATTTGCTGCGAGTAGCACATTCCAAGTGATTGCATTCCGCTGTGGCATTTTTAAGAAGAATGTCTGAGCTTCTTGCTTGTGCCTTGCATGCATAAAAAGCGCAACCATTGACGTCCAGGTAACCACGTCCCTCCGCGGCATCTGGTGAAAGAAATCCATGGCCTCCGCAGTATACCCATTCCGGGCATATGCCTGGATCATGAAATTCAACGAGAAGATGTTGGGCTCTTGGATCTCGTGGTCCAACACCATCCTTGCCTCTTCCGGGCTGCCACATCTGCCGTACGCCTGGATCAAGAGATTGACGAGAAAGAAGCCGCTTCCACTGCCGATGATTCGAGCGTGGAGCTGCCGTGCCTCCGCAAGGCAAGCACAGGACCGGAGGCTGCGGGCAATGCTCATTCATTCTAAGGAATTGTGAGTGTGGATTCTTTGGATGGAATGGAGGGGTCCCGAGGACAAGGAAATGCTCCACGTCGCACCACGACTGGTTGTCGCTAGAGATGCTCAAGACATTGAACGAAGCGGCTGCCTTGCCCGTGACCGTGACCGTGCGTCACCACCACTAAAGAACAGACACATACCACACTCGGTGTAGGGCATTTGTGCTCTTGCAGCTCACTCACAGTGACAGATATCGCTACTTAGAGGCAGTTCTCACCCCGTCGAGGCGAAACGCGTGTGCTTCTCTCACGCGAGCTTGCTATGGCCCAAAGCCTTCATAGATTGCTCCTTCGAGGGATAAGATCGCTAAGTACCATTGACAAAGATTCCCTCTTGAGCATGTCCGGATTGAATCTGGATTAGAAGATCCCAGGGCTCGAATAAAAAGCTATACGAGTTGTTTACCGCCGAAAGTTGCTAACAGCATCCTCTCTTGCTCACGGATGCCTTGAAGGTCTCCCAGGAGCTGATGAACATCTTTCGTCGCGAGGAGAAATGTTTGCAGGGCACTTGACAAATGCAGAATGAAGAGAATTTGATTGAGACATGAAGTAATTTTTGCAGAGTCGCCAGAGTCGCCAGAGTCGCCAGCAATCCGATCCTTCCATCACAAGTGGATCAGTGATGCACATCAGGTTTTAATGCGGATGTTGTTGCCAACATCTCCCTCTACCTTCCTCTTCTTCGACGTGACTGGACCCCTTTTCTTCGATGCAATGCCGGTGTCGCATCACAGAAAAGGCACTGGAAAACATTTTCGGGCCCAGTGTACCTCTCACCAGCACAAAGTCTGTGAACCCAGCCATTGCAAACACCGCATTGAACCCAGTCACCACGCTCTTCTTCACCAAAGTAACAGAACACTCAACGCACGAATCCTGAAACAATAACAAATCAGTCTTCAATCTACATGAAATCAAACAAAGCAAACCTCCTCTCTTGGAACCCTTCCTTTCAGAACATCGCAATGTCCATCGACGGCCTTGAGAGCACTACTAAAACCACCGAATGTAGACACAACTTCGTCGTACACATCCTCACCTTTTTTCATATCCCCATGCGTCACCATGAACAACCCATGCCAGAAGCACTTGCGACCTGCGGACTTTTCAGCCAATTCGCAGAAAATTTGTCCAGCCAGTTCCCTCGCCTCGGCGTGGATCCTGATCGCGTTTGTTGCCACCGATACCTGGATCACAACCACGAGTCCCCCAGCTACATAATACGTACGCGCCCTGAGGTGGTTGAACTCCTTGGGAATAATCAGAACTCTCTTGTTCGGGTACTCCTCACAAATGTCCTCGCCAGTCACAACGACCTCCGGATCTATAACGAGCTGGGCCCCGTTATTCAACGTGAGAAGCGGTCTGTATAACGCAGCAGCCAATATCGTAGCCATCTCAGCGTTCCATCCTATTCGAGCCTGTCGAACATGACCACTTTTCAATCTCAGTGCGAGCGTCAGTATCTTTTTTCTCCTTCAACGTCTTAGCCAGCAACGCCATGACATATCCCCTACCACCTGTTCCACGTCTCCAAAGAGATACCGGTAGACCAGACTCGGCACGAAACCAGTCCACCACATCAAGTCCGCAAGCTCCTTGACTGAAACTTGTAACTTTTGGTGGTCTAGATACTTGCACAATTCACGAGCCTACAGTAGGAAACAAACGCAGCCATGAGCTCACACGCACTTACCTCGTATCCTCCACATATAAAAAAGTCTGCTGGCCGTTTATCGTGCTCAAGGTCCTTCCTGATCCCACTCGTCACAGAAAAGCAGACAACGAGATAGCAGACAAATTGCACAGCCACGACCTTATCCCTGGCATCTGTACGTTTCGCCACTGAAGGCTTCCTAATTCCTGTTTGACTTCCACCGTCCTTGTCCACACCAGTGGCATTGGCATCGTCAACTACAACATAGACGCGATCCCGGGATGTCCTGAGTCGAATAAATTCCTCCAAGTTTCTGTAGTCTTCAGCAGCAAGAATGTGTTGCATATCCTGCTTGTCGTCTATGTAAGCCAGGAGCAGACTGTTTCTCAGCGTCATGAAAGGATCATTGACAAACTGTGAGCAATCCACGTACAGTAGCTGTCCTGTGCTTCCTCTTCCGCTTCCATCTCGTCTCCATCAGCCTCTCCATCTTCCTTTGGTACTACAGCTTCCCAGAAAGGAGGAACGGGGCTCTTCTCACGAGCCTTTGCAAACCTCCGATGCATGTTCACAACAGCAGCCATTACGCAAGTTGTCTTTCCGGAGCCCGCTGTGCCAGTGATCACGGCGAAAGTTGGTGCATCTACTGATCGCCCATCTTCGGCAAGGAGGCTGTTCATGATGAAGCTTTCCACTCTCGGCGCGATGTCACGGCCCATATACTCGAACGATGGTTTCCTTTCCATCTGAAGAAACAAACAGATTGCTGGCCTGAAATGGAGCTCCAAGCTGACGACAGGACGAGTCAGAACAGTGAAAAAGTCCATATCACCAAGCCTCGCATGGAGAGTTTCATGAGACATGTGGCTGCCATTGATAAAGATGTTGATTTGTGCTGTGCTTCAGAAAAACTATTAAAACACGGCTACCTTTTAGAAAACGATCTCTCGGCAGCTCGAGCTGCAGGGCAGCCCCGAATGTCAAACCACAGGCTGTCCAGTGGTTGCGGTCGAGATAAAGAAACACTCGCCCAGTGATTTGGTGCTTCGTGATGGCAGCTCCGAGTTCGCCATTGAAAACTGGATACTCCTTATCCAGAGCCTTACCCAGCTCGGTGAAGCCGAGCGTATAGATTCCATCACCCAACAAAGATAGTGAATATTCCTAGAATTTATGCTGATGTAAAGATGCACACACTCCTTACGTTCATTTGCGAGTGATTACGTTTCAGGAGTCCAAGTGACCTGTTTGGTGAAAGAAATTCATGGCTTGAGCAGTATACGCATTCCGGGCATACGCCTGGATCATGATGTTCGGATCTCTGCCTTTTCCGGGATCAGAAAGACGCATCTTCCACTGAGGATTCGAGCATGGACAGTGCAAGCACAGGACCGTAGGCTGCTAAAGAATGGAGAGTCTCAATTGGAAAGAAGAGAGGGTCAGCCCGACTTGGCGCCACCTCCAAATGCCGAGGACAAGAAGCCAACGCCCTTGAGATGCTCCACGTCGCACCACGACTGGAACTTCCACTGGTTGTCGCTAGAGATGCTCAAGACATTGATCGACGCGTTGGGGACACGGCCCGGCGCTGGCTTGCCCGTCGCGGTGACATGCATGGACTGAAGAACACCACCGTGCGTCACCACCACCACTCTCTCGCCTTGAAGAAAGAGAAGAGACCACACACTCATCAAACGGGTGTGTCGATCGGAGAAGATCTAGGAATACCTTCGTGCTGCCGAGCAATGTCTTCAGCCGCTCTTGCCGCGCGATCGCGCATCTCACCGAAGCTCTCCCCTCCACCCTGAGAAAACCATCTGTGAGCTCACTCACAACACTGAGCCTTAGTTCTCACCGGGATGGGTTCGTCGCCGGACGAAGAGGCGAGTATCTTAAACGCGTGGGCTTCTCTCTCGCGAGCTTGCTTTGGCGTCAGGCCTTGGAGCCTGCCCAAATGCCGCTCTCGAAGCAGTGGTGTCGTGCTCACCTGCAAAAGCCATAAGAAAACGTTTGACATTCTCAAGAACACATGGGAGAAGCATGCTCTACCTGTGACAATCCCAGCTTTTCAGCGATTGTCTGGGCCGTGTCTGATGCACGGCGAAGATCCGACGAGTAAACCGCTGTGATCTTCTGCGAGCTTTGTTTAGCCAAATGTTCCGCAAGCTGAGAGGACGAAAACCAAAAGACAAAAATGAGAGAGATCGCTTTGATCATCCTGACCTCCACAGACTCTTGGCTGCATTCTAGTCTTTTCAACATACAGCGGATGCTTGCTTCCTTCCAGCGTCGTTTAGATCGGTCTCCAATTGTCCCTGACAAGAAGAAAAAAAACAACAAAAAAGAAAGAAAAAAAAATAGGATCCATGATCGTCAATGCCATGGTAGCCGATCGATCGATCGACACACACATACCTGGAGCTTCCCGCTGGCGTTCCATGTCGTCTCACCATGACGCACACAAATCAAGACGGCCATGGCCACGATTAGGGCGAAAACCAAAAAGGAGGTCCAGGGTTCAAACCGCAAGATGACACTTCAGCCGGCAATACGGTCGTTATTTAGGGTTTTGGAGGGATTAAACCCTAGCGTGGGGGAGGAGGAGAAGAATGCGCGATGCTGCTGGACAAGTTTCCGGCGCCGCAGGACAAGGGCAGCGGCATCAACTCGTCGTGGCTGCGCGGATCCGTGCTGAAGCTCAAGCGATGCATCCCAAGCCGCGAGGAAGGGGCGGCATTGGCAAGGGCGACCGTGTCGCATCGATCGCCGTCGCCCAGCAGGCGGGCATTCGAGGTGGGTCAGGCGTCGTCTCGCTCGGCCTTCTCCCACGATGTGTTCAAGCGATCGGCGTCGGTGGATTTGGGCCGCATTGCATCGCACAGAGGTCCGTCCACCACTCCCACTCGCCTGTCCAGCCACGAGCACACGGGGTTCCAGAGGAAGGAGCACGTCCAGGAGGAGAGGAGGGGGCGGAGGGTGGGAGCTGCCGCCGCTAGGGAGGTTGCGAGCTCCACTTGCGGGAGCTCCAAGGCGGCGGACATGGCCGAGCTTGTGAGTGAGAGGCTCCAGGCGTGTGCTGCGGTGAGGACGCCGAGGATCCCCGGCGGCTACTCCTCTGGAAGCAAGCCACGCGACAAAGTCGTGGAGAGAGAGGAGGTGGTGGACACCTTCTGCAAGAGAGGACTCCTTATGAAAGTTCCGGACTATCTCACCAAGCTCACCGGGGCTTCCAGAGAAGGCGTTCGAGCAGTTCCTCACTTGAGACCTCCGGACTATGGCGCCGGGAGAAAGTCGAACGTTCCTCATGCTATACGGAAGACCAAGTCCGGGACTGTGGCCTCGGCGACTGTTCCAATCAGTGCAAAGCAGTGGCTGCTCCAAGCGATTGGTCTCAAAGACACGGAAATCCGCGAGATGTTCATCCAGGTAACTTTTCTTTTTTGTTCTTGTGAGCTCGTGGCATCGATGAACCGTTAACTGGACTCCTCGTTTATAGCAGCTTCACACAGCACTCGTCTGACGCAGATGGAATCCATCCCTCAACTTGCAGGCGAGCACGTCCGCGAGATAAGAGCCGAGTGGGAAGCCATGGAAGCCAGGGTGAACAGGGTTCCGCCGGAGGCTGGTTTCTTAGTCAAGGACCGGCTTCTACTCGAGAAAGTCAGGGAGCTCATAATCCGTTTTGTCGAGTGCACTAATCCAGTCGTCTCTCCAATCCCTGGTGACCAAGGTACCGAGCTCTCTAAGAATGTTGACGAGGTCGAAGGAAGCAAGCACGAAGATGTTAGCGCCAAGGACGCTGAGCCTGCTGCTCCTGCTGCTGCTGCTCATCTCACTGAAGTCGACAACGAGCCTGTAGCTGTTGAAAAACAAGCAAAGGACGACCCTCCGCAGGATCAGCAGCAGTCCCTGGAACCACACAAGAGCGCTGCTCCACCTCCTTCTTCTCTGCCTTCTTACATTCCCGTCGAGGACTATGTTGTGAACAAGTATGTCGTCCAGGTACTCTTCGCACTGTCAGTCATACCGGTTGATAACGTTTTTGTCTGGCAGCCAGAACTTCTGGGAAGACCCGACTGCAAGTTCACCTACAGTCCATTCGATAAGAGATGGTATACGGTTGTCTTTCCTGCTCTTCAGGTAATACTTTGCAGTAGTCGAAAAACCTCGGGTGTGATTATTTGTATTCAAACAGCCAGGTAAAAGAGAGGACGTGCAACTGCTCGGAGATTGGCTGCAGCATGCAATGCAAAAGAACCATTGTGAGAAAGTGGATGGACGTTTTGAGAACGTGGAAGCCGCGTTTGTTCTTCATTCTATTGCCTTCCTAGAAATCGTTCGTCAGGTATGTGTGCAAATATTCTTCTTTCATGGCTCTACTGTTGGAGTTAGATAAACATGGCAGGTGGATATCCATTGCGAAGAGCGTGGAAACCTCCTTCTCCATCTTTGGAGGCAATTGCTACGTATTTTCAATCAGGTACTAGTCGAAAGCGTGCTAACCTTACAAACCTTAACTAGTCTATTTGCATGCACGCTCAGGTTCTTGTGCGAGCGGAACCAAAGCTCAATGCTACAGAAGATGAAATGAAGCGGCTACGAGATGATCTAGAAGGGGCGAAAGATCACCTGTCGCGGATGCTTTCCGATCACGACTTTTACAGGGACCAGTATGACGTTATACGGGCCAAACTCAAAGACAAGGACATTGAGATGAGGAAGATCAAGAGGTGTCGGCTGTGTCGCACGGAGAACATGTCACCCAGATCCCGGAACGAGTATCTCGTCAACCTGAAAAAGCGGTCGATATCGTTCAGATACACGCACGAACCCACGGAAGAGGAACTGAAGCAGCAGGAGGAGGAACTTAAAAAGCAACTCGAGCTGAAGAGACAGGAGGAGGAGCGCAAGAAACTTGAGGCCGGAGGAGCTACTGCCGAAGGTGCACAAACCGAGGGAGCAGAAGCTGGCAAAAAAGCAGGAGCCGATGAATCTACTGAACAGCTGACAGAAGAAGAGCTCCAGCAACTTGAGGAAGGTGAAAAGCAGCAGACAGCGGTGCCTGTTTCAGAGACAAATCGACGAGACGATTACACACAGACCGATCCCAGCAAGGGACTGAGAAGATGCCAAAGCGCGCCGCCAAATATATTTCCACCAAAGAAGATAGTCGAGGCCAAAGAAAAAGGTGGTGAGGAGGTGGAAAAAGAGGTCAAGGCAGAGGCAGAGGGAGCTGGAGCAGAAGCAGAAGCAGGAGGAGCAGCTCCACAAGCTGAGCTGAGTGCTGACGACTTGAAAGCTCTAGCTGGGGGATGGGTTGATCCCGAAGCTGCTGGCAAGGACAAAGCCGAAGGCCCCCCAATCGTCGAACGCTTGAAAGAGTTCGAGACACTTGCGGTGGACACTATAGGCTTGCTCGACAGGCTCCCGATGGAGGGTGCATTGGCAGAGAAGATTGAGGTCCTTCTCAAAAAGTATTGCGAGATGACTGGAACAGTTTTGGGCGACAAGTTCAGGGAGAAGTTTATGCAGCGGCACAAGAGCTTGATGCAAGGGAAGCGGGGTTCTGTTGCCGTAGAGGGCGCAAAAGTTTCTTTCATAGAGGGCGGCCCAAGCAGCGGCAGGCCCAGTGAGATGAGGAAGAGCAGGAAATCCAAAGGAAGCAAATTTGGTTCCCAGCTCAAGTCTTACGTGCCTCTCGGGTTTGCAAAGATGATGAAGATTTACAACCCGCCCAAGACTGTAAAATTTTTCAACGTTCGGCAGGTAAAGCATCGTCTTCTTTCTGTTATTTTGTTTCTTCGGCCTGATCTATAGATACTCTTCCGGTTCTGCAGCTAACAAAGCTAATTGCGTCGGTGTACGTGAGCAAAATTGTCGCAGATTCTGTCGATGACTCTTGCAATAATGAGCGGCAAACTTGTTGCGAGTTTGTCTATGATTTCATGCTTAATCAGTATGGACTCAAAGGTCTCAGCGAGTCAGCGATCTTTGGTGTTTTTAAGACGGTCAAGACACTCATCACCAACAAGGAGATTGAGAAGCATCATAAAGTAGGCAGGCATTAAAGCCGTAATGGAGAAGTTTCTAATATGCTTTTCTACGTCCTGGCAGATCAGAGTCTTCAGCCGGTTTGTTGGTATGGACGAAACCAACAACTACAGCGAGCCCGATCTCTATCTCTACCTTAAAATCCTTCAGCGAGCTTCAAGCAAAACAGGAGTGCTGCTTCCATCTGACCAAGACGACGGTCTTATATTCTTGAATGCATCCCAGTACGCTTTCATTGCCGACGAGCCCAATCTCGTTGCCTACTTTGGAAGCCAGGGAGCAGCATTGTCGTTCGTGGAGAAGTACGTTGCAAAGAATGCAGTGACTGAAAAGGCGTCACCAGAGGTAAGTCTTGACTTTGCTGTTTTCCTTTCAAAGTAAAAGTTGTGAACTTTGCAGATCAGGAAGCTTGTGAAGGAAAGTGAAGTACGAAAAGTTGATTGGGACCTGCTTGTGGAGGCGATACTAGCGGTCTATCCACATAAGATGGTAAGAACAGGAAAAGAAAAGGAGATACAGCTTCTGAGAGTCCTCGCTATTCTTGTTTATCCAGGACACCATACAAGACGAACGGAGAAAGAGCATTCAAGTCAGCAAGCCAGTTCCCAAGGATAAGGTATTAAGGCCTTCTGATTTTACGTGGTTTTGATGTTAAAGTATCTCAGGCAACCGAGCTGGAGAATCTGTTCATTGCCGGAGACGCAAATCAAGATGGAGTTTTGACGTTCAGCGAGTTCCGAGAGATTGTCACTACTGCAGATTCATCGATCTCGCAGCAAAGTGCAATCAGGATGTTCAGGGAGACACTATTGATGATGCCGGATGGAGGAGACAGCATCAGTCCACAGGCCTTTGCTCAAATAGCCTATAACCACGGCATTGAAGCGCCTGCCAGCACTGTATTCGACCTTCTCAAGAAGACCTGGTCACAGGTAACTAGCAATCTATGGAAATTTATTCACTACTATCAACTCATCGTCACACGTTTTGCCATTTCCACAGGTCCAAGATGATATCGACCCAGAAAAAGTGAACGCAAGCAAAGACGAGTATGATTTCTCAAAGGAGGTGCTGCAAGACTTAATGCAGCAGAAGGTGGACGTCAACTCCGCGGTGCAGACGTTCAGGCAGTTTGTGCTTCGCTTCTGTGGACAAGACGAGGAAGAGCAGCCAGCGTCACAGCAGATGCAAGAAGGTGACGAGGAGGCCCTTCTTCAGGAGGAAGGTGACACACTGGGAGAACCAAAGTCAGTACCAGACGTTCAAGATGATGTGGAGGACAGTCCCATTGTGGAGTGATTCTCCGCCATAAAGAGGGTCGGGGGTAGGGTTTTTGACGAGGTAGTATGGGTAACAAGAAGCGCGAGAAGCACAAAGGTAAAGCGAAGGCTACCGTGGACCCTTCTGTTGGCCCTGATGAGGTAACGCTTGGGATTCTCACATACTTTCCCACGTAACACAGGATGCACAGGTGAGGATATGTGTCGAGTTTATGGAGCCGGACTTAGCCTTCACAAAGGTAGCAAAGTTGGCAGCGCCAGCCAAAGCCACGGTCGAGGAATGCCTGAGGAGTGCACAGAAGCTTCTCCCCACGAGGAGCGTGCTTGATCCCAAAGACTTCGTTCACTATGTCATAGGTGCCGCGAGTCTTCTTCCACGGTGAACTAACCTGTTACATACAGATGGTCTCGAGGGGCTCACGGTTGCGGAGTGGGCGCAGCTGACACCAGGTTTGCCACCCACGGTGAACGTGTCCACGGATGCGGGGAAGGGATTGGTGGCCAAGTATACTGCCTTGTCGGGGGAGGTTAAAGAGTTGGAGGCCCAGGTGAGAGACGCCCGGGACCAAAAGCTTAGTTTGCAGGCCGAGGTGAAAGATACCAGGGAGCAAAAGCTTAGTCTCCAGGCCGAGGTAAAAGATGCGAAGGAGAAAAAGCTCCATGCGGAAGGCCTCCTGGCGGCGATGCAAGATGAAGTGATGGATCGCATGGCCAAGCTGGAGGCGGAGACAAAGAATGGTAAGGCGGAGTTGGAAAAGCAGCTGGAGCAGTGCAATGCGAAGCTGGAGCAACTCCAGCTTGCTAACGCAGATCTTCACAAGGCCATGGCGGAGCTGCGAGAGCTGAACAAGAAGCACCAGGAACGGATCTTCGAGCTGGAGTTTCTCGTATACCATGAGCACAAGTAGCTCAAGTGAACAAAGTGTTATTGCATTGAGATTGATTCACGTTTACTTCGCAAGCACAAAGTATGAAGTTGCGTTAATTAATGGGTGAAATGGTTTGGAGTCGGTTGAATACAGCAAGAGACAATTCGTCTCTCAATGAATGCTAACTACAAAATTCGTAGTGTACGTCGTTTCCTTGTTTCAATCACTTCGCAGGTAAAGCAATCACCAGACGTCTCTCAAATATCGACCATCGTTTTGCAGTTGCTTGACAAAAGCCTCAGCTTCCTTGACGTTGCCCTGCCAAGAAAAAGTTGACTTTTGCATCGGTGGTAAGCACAAAAACTCACCTCGGTTTGGACAATGGTAAGCAGCATCTTGTGAACGTCGCGAGCCATTCCTTTGGCATCGCCGCAGACATACAAGTAGGCCCCGTTAGACAGAAGTCTCCACAAGTCAGTAGCCTGAAAGAAGGAACAACAAAACAAGCAGTATGAGACGAGAGAGATACAGGAGATAACAAACGCACCTTGTCTTGCATCTTGTGTTGGACGTATTCCTTGGTGGAGCCCTCTCGCGAAAAGGCCACGTACAGGTTTGCCAAAGTTCCTCTGCTCACATACTCGTTCAGTTCGCGCTCGTAAATGAAATCCTGCTCACAAGACTGGGCGTTGCGGACAAAACAACACAAAAAACGAGAAACACATTTACCTGATTCCGATTGCGGCATCCAAAGAAAAGAACCGAGGGCCCCAGTTGTTCACCCGAATCTTGTAGAGCAGCTCTTTCCTGAGAAGTAACAGAAATGAGTTCCAGGAATAAAATAAATCACACAAGAAAAAAACACCTGGAGGAATCCTCTGAAAGGTGCCAGGCCGGTGCCAGGTCCTATCATCACGATGGGAATTTTCGGGTCCGCAGGAAGCTTGAAGTTTGATTGTCGCACAAATATAGGAGCCCAGCTGCAGTCATCGCCGGCCTCTTCGGCGGAGCGAGCATTCTGTCACACAAGCGTTTCCTAGTTAGAGACGGACACTTGAAAAAAAATTTCAAACCTTCATCCATGTAGAGCAAACTCCTCTAAACAGGCGGCCAGTTGGACTTGGTCCATGAACTAACGCGCAAGTGACGTGAATCCTAGTGGGCGCAAACCTGCGCAGCAATGACAGTGAGCACAGGAGTAGGCGAGAAAGGACGTACTTTGGAGAGGACGAGATGGAATAATATCTTGGCATCAAACGCGGAGCCACTGAAGCGAAGAAGACCCCGAGTGGCAGCTTGACAGAGGAAAAGTCAGCCAAAACCTCCAGCAGGGTCCTTTGACACGAAGAAATGTATTGCGAATAGTCCTCCTGCAGGAAAACATCACCAAAGTCAAGACAAGCTGGAAAATGTAAACCCTGTACGATCACAACCAACCTTTCCTTGCAGCGATGCTAGGTGCTTCAAACGGTCTGCATGGCTAGTCTCTGATGTATATGCCGCAAGGACAGCAAGCACAGCCTACACAGACAAAAAGCAAAGGTTAGGAGAACAGAAACTTGGGGTGGCCGATGTGCATTACCTTGCGAGGAGGAGTTTGCAAGTCGGCATAACGAGCCAAGGCAGTTCTTAGAGTGCAGGGTGTGGGAAATGGCGGAAGAAGGCTACCAGGCAACGGAGTGCCATCTTCCGTGTCTGTGTGAAGTGAAAAGACTGTGTCCAGCGTATAATCTAGAAGATTGGCAGCCTCCTCCACAACGTCGTGACAATTCTCAGCGTACACACCAACATGGTCTCCAGTCTCGTAACTAAATAAAATCACAAGACTTATATGTGTGAGCTTGAGATAAAAGAGAGGGCTTTAGCGTACCTGATGCCAGTCGCAGCTATGTCGAACTCCAAGTGGGTGCACGATCTGTCGGACAAGGGCGTATGGAGCTCTTTCCGAGCGGCCACGATGGCTCTGGAATCCCGGGCACAATAAATGAGAGGAGAACTAAAAGCAACAAGATGAAAAGAGGCTCTCACCGACAAGGATGGTTCATATCAATAACGACAGGCCCACCGTTTTCCACCGGGAGAAAGCTCCCTTCGACGAGTTTTGCTAGCTTCTCATGAATTACAACTCGGTATTCGCTGACAGCTGCCGTGTAAGTGGTAGTGGAAGGAATGGCAACGTCGTCCTCGTTCCGAAGCAAAGCGTCAAGCTCCGGCCATAGCTGCTCGCGCCTGTGTGTAGAAACACGCGTAAGCCTTTAAGCACTAGCACTTAGAGAGTCGTACCAGGCGGAGAAATCGTCTTCGATGCATTGGTCGTCATCGCCAACTCCACAGGGAACAAGCCTTTTGGCACCTTGCTTCTCCAATTCCTCGTCCACGTCCTTTCCAACCTTGTGACGAGATCAAGTTTTAACTATCAGCAATCGCAAAAGGATGAACGGTCGGTCTACCTTGTTGAAGTACTCGTACTGGCGGTTGCCCAGACCAAACACCGCGTAAGTCATCTCGTTCAGCCACAAGCCTCTTTCGTCACCACCCTGCAAGTCGATCGATCTTACTTAAAGATTCCAAGGAAAAGAAAAAGAGTCTTCTACCTCCGTAAGGAATTTGTAGAACCTGGCCGCATTGTCCGTCGGTTCTCCGTCACCATACCTGCAAAGAACACAAAGATGCACAGTTCACAAAACGCTGCTTGGCAGAGATTATTAAACTCCACACGAGATTCTCACGTTGCGAGCATAAAGATGGCCAGCTTCTCCTTCTTGAGCCTGAGCCGATAGTGGTCGTCGTCCGCTGCGTAGTTGTCCTGGAACAAAGAGTAGCCTTTAGAAAGACTGGAAAGAACGAAGAAAAGAAGTTTACCAAGTCGACGGCCTTGAAGAGAACCCTGTCGTATCGAGACTTTGCTTCCTCGACCAGGGCCTAGAAGAACACGAAAAATCAATCCCGGAAGCTGGCTGGAGCGAAGACGCCAAAAAGAGGGAGCGAGAAATATAAACAAAAACCACACCTTTGCAAAACCTTCCGCGGTTCCGGTTTGGGTGCCAAAGAAGACGGTCACTTTGCTCGTGTAGCCTGCTAGATCATCGGCCTCCTCCTCCTCGGCTTCCACAATTGGCGTCACCACTGTGGGCGGCTCCGCCACGCGCTTGCCGGCATCAGCTGCCTTCCACCAGAGGAAGAGCGCCCCGGCCACGAGGAGCAGCGCCGACAGCAGCAGGGTGAGCGGGGAGATGTTGGTGGACGCCATCCCCTTGACGCCCAAGAGCGCCAGCACGAAATCCAGGCTCGACGACTCCATTCCTCCGCCCATCTGCTCCATTTGCTGCGAGCGCGCTTAAAATGAAGACCTAAAAATCGATGAGAATGAAGCTATCGCTGGGCCGGAAATAGCAGAGGAGGGAGGAGGGATTGATCTCTTGTTCCTCCAATTCGCTTCCCAGCCCCAGGAGCCCTCCACAAAAAGAATGGGGGATTTGCGCTGCCCACAATTCCACAACACTACTGCAACCAGTCCACGCGGCCAGCCACCGTTCACACCTACCAGACCTGGCGCCTTTGACTGACACGTGGCGCCACCACAGTAGTGCCAAGTCAGCAATATAAAGGCGTAACCACCTCGCCGTGGATTCTTCAAGCGTTCAACGGCCGAGATCGCTCCTGATTCTTTTTGTGTGAGCGCGTTTTCGAGATATTGTCAACCGGGAGATGGAGATAGACAAGTTGTTGCTGACCATTGGGGATGCTATCTTGCTCATTTTCTACAACCATAACAAGTACCCTGCAAGAACTTTGGCCAAGCTGACCACTGGGATGCTATCTTGCTCATTTTCTACAACCATAACAAGTACCCTGCGAGAACTTTGGACTTTATATGCGGATTTCTTTATCTTTGGCGCGACGACCTTTAGCCGTTCCAGGTGTGGCAGGGAGGAAGATCGACGTTGCCTGCAAAAACACCATTCATGCGGAATGATCGCTCCTGGATATTTCACTCAAGTGTTATAATTTGCAACTTTATCATCCAGGATTTCTCCAACCAAATGCAATCGAGATTCGCATATTCTAGGTCCAAGTGATGGCCCTGGCTTGCGGTGGTGGACGCCTTGGCTGCGTGCCGGCGCTACGATTGCGATTGCGAGTACTAGCGCGAGCTCTTTCCTCGGGCGATGTGCAAGGCGAGTGTGGTAATGGTTTTCATAGCACCCACCGCAGGAATTTCCTCCTGGCTGGAGGATCGCTCATTCTCCACCAAAGCTGCGTCCACCACCAAGAGGCAATCGCGGTGTCACAAACCCTCCTTGCGGGACGCGTTCCCGGCCTTTCCCTTCCTGACGAGAATGGTGAGAGTGAAATTTCCATTGATTCCAAGATCACATCTTTCATTGTACAGGCATCAGAACGTACCGAAGACCCGATGAGAAATCTGGCGGCCATGGCGTGGGCTGGAGTCCCATGATACCATACTCTTTCCGAGTTCCACAAAACTGGCAAGAGGTAGGCTCCGTGAACATTCTCCATGTCCATCCGCAATATACTTTCGTAATGCACAGGTTCCCGTGTCTATAGCGGACCTGGGTGGAACCGAGATTGACCTCCGGTTTGCCAGCAGCGAAGAAGGCAGCATCGCAGTCGTTGTGGCTCCCGTGAGGAGATTTTCAGACAGTGAGTAGCTAGAGTGTCTCAAAGCATCTAGACTCATATCGATTTGGATGGTGGCAGCAATCGATGACAATGCCAAGATCGAAGAGATCGGACCACCAGAGAAGGTGATCGACGCGTTCGGGCCAGAGGTGACCGGCAAGAACATCGAGGGCAGCGTCAAAGACATGGAAGTGAAGCAGTACGATGGGAGAACTTACTACCAGTACGAGCTGGAGCCACACGTACTCATCACGGCAACAGCCGCTGGGAACAGGCTCTATCTCATGTCTGTCAACGCGAGCGGTAAGTTTTTCTTCTCACGAAGTTCTGTGTTCCAATCTATCTCTCTCTCTTTGTGTAGGACTCCAATGGCGGAAGCATGCCAGGGAACTGCGAAGCATCCAGGATTCGTTCAGAGTTGGCTGATTCACATCAAGCCTTAACATTGTTTCTAGTTGTAGATTACAAGAGTCCAGATGTTTCTATAGAGCGATACCAGGTGGCGGCATTTGTTCACTATAGACAGACACCTTGGAAACGATTGTCACTTTCTTAGAGGCCGTGACACACGGCAATGGCTTAGCTTAGCGGTACATGGAACTCGCTTGCACACGGAGGCGCTTCAGCTCGCTTCTGGGGAGCTCCACAGAGCCGTCGCGCATTCGACTGCTCCACAGGCAGATGGTGGCGAGCGGGCTTGGCGATGACACATATCTCATCAACTTGGTGATGAAGATGTACAGTAGGTGTCGCTGCCTCGACGAGGTTGAGCGTGTCTTCTGTTGCATGGCCGGACCCAACGTGTTCTCGTGGACCATTGTGCTCGAGGCATATGTCCGTAATGGGCATATGGAGAAAGCTAGAGTTCTGTTTGATCGGATGCCGGCCAGAAACGTCGTCTCTTGGACAGTTATGATCCACTCCTACTCAAAACGAGGTAACGTTTATGAGGCTCAAGCCCTGTTTGATTTAATGCCGGAGCGCAACACTGTGACATGGAACGCTTTGCTTGCGGCGTATGCCTCAAACAGGCATCTACACGCTGCAAAGCACACGTATGACTCGATGCCGGAAAAGGATCTTGCGTCTTGGACCACCATGCTGCGTGCTTTTGCAAGCGCGGGGCACGTAGAAAATGCGGCATGCGTGTTTTCTTCTATGTCCCAGTGCGATGTCGTGGCATGGACGGCTATGGTTTACACTTATGCCGCTTCTGGGCATTTGGAAGCGGCAATGACCACCTTTGAGAAGATGCCCGAGTCGACGTTGGTAACATGGAACGTTCTCCTCGTTGCATATTGCCGCAATGGCGACTTGAAGGGCGTAAAGCTGGTGTTCGACTCAATGCCGGAGCGAGATTTGGTGTCCTGGACCGGATTGCTCCAAATCAATTGCCAGTACGGAAACGTCGAGTTTGTAAAACAAGTGTTTGATTCCATGCCCGAGCGTGATACAGTTTCCTGGAACATCATGGGAGCGGCACAGTCGCAACGCCGCAGCTACACGCAATCGATCCAGCTGCTTCGCACCATGACAATGGAAGGGGCGGACGTGAGCCAGAGGTCAGTGTTGAGTGTTCTAGCTGCTAGCAACGATGTTGGTCTTCTTGAACAAGCCCGGCATTTGTTCCTGCTCATGGCGGGCGACCATGGAATAGCTCCTGCAATGGAGCACTTCTGCTCCGTGGTGTGCCTCTTGGGGCGAGCTGGACGTGTAGAGATGGCACAGGAGCTCCTTGACACCATGCCATTCATTCCTGACTCCGTTGCTTGGGCTGCATTGTTTGCTGCTCATCGAATCCATTCAAGCTCTTTCCTTGGGCATTGATGCCGGAAATGTTGGACATGAGCACACGCGTATGCCGTCACCAGCGTGCGGAAAAGCGTTCTCCCGCTGCGAAGATGAGCTGCATAAGAAAGGCATAACGATTTGTCAGCCGTGACGCACATTTTTATTTCCTTGAAAAAGGAAAGAACAAAGGGTAGAGTCATATCAAGAGTTGAGAGAGAGAAGCTTTTTCATGGCCATTGCTTGGGATGATGATCGGGTAGTTCCACTTGACAGCCACATCCATGACAGGTCCAATTAGTCCTGTACTGCAGCAGGTTGCGTTCTAACATAGAGTTTACAGTATCCTGGTGCTCAAGGAGCTCCGCATACGGGACAATACCATCACGACCTTTTTCAAGACTTCAAGGAACGTCTTTCGCGTCCATTTGTCATGTCGAGAGAAAAAACTTTCGTTGAGTTCACAGCCAATTGTTACTTCCTTCCAGGCCTCCCATGCCTCCTCCACTTTATCCACATGAGCGCACTTTACCTGTTCGCAGAATTCGATGTGGTCGAACACCTCGTCCCACAGAACTTGCACCTTGGCCAGTCTCTCGGGCCCGGCTTGCTGTCCCACAAAAGCCAGAGACTCATCCTTGGGGAAGTTTCCTATGGTCACAGATCTCGTTCGGTGACCTTGGACATCCAGCATGTGATCAATCCCACTGCGTGAAGAAGTTCTCAGACGATAGCAAGACAACGTTTGCAACACACTCTTGCTTGGAGAACCTGACTATCTGCCGCATCAGCTCATCCATCTCGCGAGAATGCCAGTATTGAAGAACGTTGGCTTCATCGATGAAAGCCGTTGGAAAGCCACCAGTGTAGCCATTCAGAAAATCCCTCACCACGTCCATGCAGTAGTGGGGTAAAGCCTCAAACACCATTGCCATTGCATCAGCCCGCTCCCTACTATGCAAGGCGGTTCTTTGAGGAGTGGTAACCTTGAATAACTTGTCGTCAATATCAATACCCCATGACTTGCAACCAATCTGATGCTTCAGAGTTTTCATATTTGCATCGGCGTCGATTTTCTGCCCCAGAGACTGCCCAAGGCTCGTCCACAAAGTGTTGGCAAAGTTCGCGGGGGACAAGTTGTAACTCTGCCGCAAATGGATGTAGGAAGACACCCCCGAGACCAGCCCCAAGCTCTGCCTACGGCGGAACTCGCGAATCACTGCCGTCTTACCCGAATCCTTGGGACCGAGAATGGTCACAACCTTCCCAGCGTCACCGAAGACTGACGGCTGCAACAACTTGTCCACCTTAGCTATCTCCATCTCCCGGTTGAAAAATCTACTTGAGTACACCACCGAACTCGAGCACCCGTGCCGAGCCAACATGGAGCCCATGACAATATGTATATATGAAAAGCGCTTCTTATATACCTTTCTTCCACACATAACCTTTGTATTCTTGGACCATAAGTGATCAGCAGCACGTCATCATCAAAGACACGGAAGTGAAGCAGCAAGAGGGAAGAACTTACTACTAGTACAAGCTGGAGCCACACATACTCACACGCAAAGAGCATAAGCCCTGAGAGTATGGAAGCATATCAGAGAACTGAGAAAGGAGTTGGCTGATTCACATCAAGCCTTAACGTGTAGCTATAACCATGTCATTCACTCCCGACTCCGTTGCTTGGGCTGCATTGTTTGCTGCTCATCGGACCGACTCAAGCTCTTGCATTGATCCCGTAGATGTTGGACATGAGCACGTATGCCGCGATCTGGCTCTCGTCCATGTCAAGCAGCTTGTGGTAAGCCCTTGTCCCCAGCTCTACGTTGTTCCATTTGTGACACGCTGCCAAGATGATAGTCCAGGTGACTTGAGTTGCACAGAAAGGCATGGATTCCAGCGTTGACATGGCCTCCTCCAGGCGATTAGCACGGCCCAGCATATCGATCATGCAGTGGTAGTGTTCGATGCGAGGCTTGATCCTGTGTTGCGAGATCATAGCTCGGAAGCACTGCCTTCCCTTGTTAACAAGCCCCGCTCGGCTGCATCCCGTGAGAAGCGACAGAAAGGTAACATCATTGGGTTCCAGGCCAAGTTCACGCATCAGGGACAAGAGCTCAAGCGCGAAAGCGGCTCCATCATTTCCGTCTCCTGCTTGACAATATCCCGCAATCAGTGAACTCCAAGTCACCGAGTTTTTGGTGCTTGTCGAATCGAAAACCTGTTCTGCATTGGCTAGGCTCCCGCATTTGCTGTACAAGTCAATGAGGCTGTTTGCCAAGAACACGTCCCTCTCCATTCCGTGCCTGCAAATCTCCCCGTGGAGAAACTTTCCAGTTTGAAGTGAAGTAAGGCTCCCGCAAGCAACGAGTGCAGCAACGAGAGTCCGAGCATCCGGGGCGATTGCAACGACTGATGGCTTCATGGCTGCGAACAGTTCCAGGCATAGTTCTGCCTCTCCATTCTCAGCGTAGCCGAGGAGAAGCGAGTTCCACGATGCGGTGTCCCAAGTGGAGATGGTATCAAAGACGCAACGAGCATCCAGCATGCTGCCACACTTGGTGTACATGACAAGGATGCTGTTTCCCACATATATGTCCGTCACTGCAGCCGCGTCCTTGCAAAGCTGGGAGTGTAAACCCATCCCGTACTCCAGGCTGCTCACTTTGACAAGCCTTCCACGGACAAGCTTGCCTGCTTCTTCTTCCGCCAGAGCCGAGACAGCCATGAGAGCCGCTACAAACGTGCAGGCATTTGGAGTTACGGAGCCTTGAGCTTGCATGCGCGAAAACAGCTCCAGTCCGGCCCTGCTTTCCCCGTTGTGGACGTATCCAAAAAGTAGAGCTGTCCACGAGACGACGCTACGGACTTGCATCTTGTTGAACACCGCTCGAGCCTCTAGCAAGCTGCCGCAGCTCGCGTACACGTCGATCAAACAGTTTGCTACAAAGAGTTGCGAGTCACAGCCGGTCCCAGCAGCTTGAGAGTGGATTTTCGCAACCTCCTCCTTCCAACATACTACGTTTGGTTCTCCGGGAGTACTGCCTTGCTTGGATATGAGTGACGAGCAGCAGGAAAGAGCAGCCACAAACGTCCGAGCATTCGGCTCCCATCCATGATCCGACACTGTGTGGAAGAGCTGGAGCCCGAGCTCGGCTTCCTCGTTGTCGACACAGGCCGATATCAAGGAATTCCACGACACCAAGCTATGGCACGGCATCCTATCGAAGACCATCCTGGAATCCAGCAAGCTGCCACACTTGGTATACATATCCACCGCGGAGTTGGCCACAAACAAGTCCATGTTGCCGCTACTCAGAGCCCGGGAGTGTAGAGCCATGGCCCTGTCCAGCAACTCCAGGCCATCGCGATCTCCTTGTCGTGCTGCCAGGCTCGCACAAGCCACCATTGCCGCTACAAAGGTCCGGGCATCACAAGCCGGCATGAGCTCCTCCACCAAGTGAAGAGCCTCGGCTTGGTAGCCAGCGTTGATCGCCAGGCCCAGGACGAGCGCGTTCCAGGAGACGAGATCAGGGCGCGGGATGGCCACGAAGACGGCGCGAGCATCCGCGGGGCTGCCGCATCTCGCGTACATGCTCAGCAGCGTGTTTGCTACGTGAATGCCGGTGACAATGGCGTCGTGGGCAGCATCGCAGTGGAGCTTCCTCCCCAGCTCCACATCGCCAATGCTGCCGCATGCCTTGAGCGCGCACAGCAGCTGACCTGCTGCCTTGGTGGAGACGTCGCGAGCAGCAAGATCTGGGAGGCGATGCGCGAGCAAGAGACTTACAGCAGCATGCTTGCGCCCACACACGATGGTGCGCATCCACGACGCGAGCCATTCAATTCCTTAGGCAGGGAACCCTAATCTATCTCTCTTTTTAAATTATTTTATGGCTATGGCGAGCAATCCGGTGCCTTGGCCTGGGCATCGAAGCGCTCCTCCGCACACCAGGAGCGCGCTCGTGTCTCTGGCCAGCTGCGCGGCACTCGTGCTCCATCCGCCGCCATCACAAGCGCTTGCATTCGACTGGCTTGGGGGCCAGCAGCAACAGCAGCAGCAGCAGCAAGAGCAGCGAGTGGAGCGCGATCCGGTGGAGCCATTCACAATCTATGGAAGCATCTTGTAGGTAATCCTCTTTTTCGTCTTTCTCAGCTTTGTCTTGTCAGCAAGAAGTATTTTATCGAGCAGATTGTGGAGGGGAAGATTGTCGCTCGGAGAAAGGGCTTCACGGCGTCAGCATGGTAGGAGAAGCTCTATCTTTGAAGATTGCTGATCCTAACTCTTGCTTGTCTCCATGAATCTATCTAGCATGAATGTTTTGGAATCCAGCTTGGAAAGCCCGGAGCTTCAGGCAGTTCCAGCCGGATTGAAGGTTTACCACTTTTGAGAAAGTGTGGATGGCATCTCAGGAAAATGCAGGTGACGCTGCTGGGGGAGCCTTGCTGCGGTAAAGGAGAGGGGCAATCGAGAGAGGAGTCGTGCTCACAGCCTTGTAGCATGGTTTGCAAAGCTGCTATCGCTCGACACCTTCGTCATGTCAACGGAACAACAGGCTACGTTCTAGATCCGGATGACACCAAGCGAGTCATCGGCTCGTGTGTCAACCAGTGCTCGAAAGAATGTAAGTGAGCGTCTTGTTCTAGTCTCGATCATTGATTTGAAAGGTATTTTTTCACAGGTACCAAACCAGGAAAGTCGATATCCTTTGTGCTGCCCTTCAGGCCGAGAAAATGAAAATATTCTTGTTTATACACATTGGAGTGTACAACACTGTGTCTACTTTTTCTACACACCTCTGCTCATTGCCGGTGCCGAGGTGGTTCTTTGCCATGGGAACAAGTTTCCCTCGATGTAAGTTCTCGTACTCCTGTCATGCTTCATCAACTCGATTAACTTGGTGGCAGGGATGGAGCACTCGTGTAGCTGCGTGAGTCTAAACACCACGCTGATGCAGTCATCCTCGCGCATCATCTTGCTTACCTCCTTCAAGCTGGAGGCGGAGGTCATGAGCTTGGCCAAGAGATTGAGAGCGCGCGTCTTGCACTCGTTGCTGCCGGACTTGTCCATGATATTCCTCAAGGCCAACACGGAGGCACGGGTGAGAAGCATGCTGCGCACTTCTTTGCACAGGCTTGCTTCCTGCAACAGGCTTGCCAGGATTGCCAGGGCGCTCCTCTTGATCTTCTCGTCGGGGTCACCTTGGCTGGCGTAGTCTTCCTGCAGCGGCTTGACGAGGATGGGGATGCTGTCTCTCAGCAGCAGCTTCAGTTGCTGAGTGCCCGGAACGGTGAGCGTCTCCAGAGCGGAGATCACGTACGTTATCCTCTCAACGTAGCCTTCCCGGGGGCTGTTAGTGAGGCAGAACCTGTAGACGGCCAGCAAGGTCCTGAGTGCGTTATCGGTTCCGGAAGTAAGGCTGCGGGCGAGGTTGCGGATGAGACAGGCACTGTTTACGACCGCGGCTTGTGATCTCTCGCCAGTCTTCCGGAGGATGTCGAGCAAGTGGTCCATGATCCCGTTGGAGATCATGCTGCCGCGGATACCTTCCATGGCCTCGCTCAGTGCACCGATTTTCAAGAGAATGGAGATTGCCAACTCCTGCAAAGATAAAGTCAGTGTCAGCATATGTTCTGCCGAACAGGCAGCGTACCTGTACCCGATCGTTGTCCGGAGAAAGGCACTCTATCAGCTTTGGAATGGCACCTTGCCTGTAAAGCTCTACCTTCAGGGAAGAATCCTCCACGGCGATGGAGAGCAACTCCAGAGCCTCAAGCCTCGCCTGTGGCAGCACGGACAAGAGCGGCTTGATCGCGTGCGAAGAAGTTTTCAGCGGACCCTGGAGGCATGCACTGTCGGGGTGGGCGAAAGAGGAGAGTAAGCACACTGCTGCTCTTGTCACGCTGCCTGGGGCATCCATCGTCAGGAGCTTCATCAGCCCTTGGACGTATTTCGGCGACGCTTCGCACTGCTGCTGGCTGCAGCAGGAATAAAGAAGAACCAGCGACGCAGAGATATCGTCAATGCATGGCTCCCCGCAGCGGCCAGACTTGAGAGCTTCCAAGCCGGTGTGTCCGAAACCAGCTGCCAAAAGCACCGAGTGAGACGAGGTGCTGCTCTCCACCAGCATTCTGATCGATGCTACCGCGTCGTCCATGTACTCGCTCCTCGAGAACGCTTCAAGGAGGAGCGGGATCTCCTCCTGCGTACATGGTCTGCTGCGGCTCACAAAGGAGAGTAGCAGCTCTCTGTATGTTTCTCCTGCTTCATCCGCCAGCTCTACGAGATGGAGCCGGCTCGATCCGCCCAGGCTTGCCAGTCCCTCCTCTCCTCCTCTGCTAGCGTGCACCAGCAATATCTCCGCCACCTTCGTTCTGATGGTTTTGCTGCGGCCATGCTGTAGCACGTAGCCAAGCTGCTTGAGGCTTGGCTTCGACACTATGACATCGCTCCTCTCGGTCAGTGACCACAGCGCAAGAGACGCGGCTGATTCTCTGCACTGCTCGGGGAAGTTCTCGTCGATGCAACAGCACAGGAGCTTGTAAAGATCCAAGCTCTTAAGTGCCAGATGCCTCAGCTTGCCGTTGCCTGCCAAGAGTCCCAGCGATATCATAGCCTCCGTGACGCACTCGGCACTGTCATCTGTCTGTATGGTGTTGCCAAGCACTCCAATCCCTCCAGCTCTGGAAAACTCCTCCTGGCATGCACTCGAGCGTAGGAGAGTTGTGAGCACAGCAAGAGCTCCCTTCCTGCACGTTGAGCGTGGCGAGACTGCAAGCACCAGCAGAACTGTGACGCCATCGTTTTCGACCACAAGCTCCTTGCATGCGGGATCCTTGGAACACAGCGTTTTGAGGAGCTCGAGCGCCTCGGCCGTGCAGTCCTTGACTTGGAGCGTATCCATGAGGCGAGACGTCAGCCTTTGCACGTCACCAAGTTCGAAACTCCAGTCCTGCTGCAAGTCTAGACAGCCGGTCGACAGACGGAGTATGCTCGCGAGCAGACGCGCGTTGTCCGAGGGATGAAATGCCGAAACCAGCTGCACGATGAATCTGTGGTATCCCGCTTCGACCAAGTCACTGAAGCCTTCGTTCTTGGCAAAGTGCTCCAGTACTGTGATTGCGGCTTCCTGAGAGTCCCCGGATAATGAAGCTGCGCAGCGAACCAGGTGAGATACAGCATTCTTCTTCTTCAAAACCGCGCAAGCTCGAGACGATCCGGAAGACACTGCGGACTTGAGTGCCAGAACCGACTCTTGAACGATGCAATCTTCCTCCGACTTGAGAAGATCGAGGAGACATGCTACCAAAGAGGAGTCACCGCTAAAACTTGCGTCCTTGTTTCTCGATAGCTTCCGGAGGCATCGAAGGGAAATGTCCATGCCATCTTCAGACTCGGTAGCCAGTGCCGCGAAGGATGAAATAATTCCCACCTGAGAGAGGAGGAACTCCGTCGCCTCGGGAATCGATAGCAAGTTGGTGATGGTCTCGGCGGATTTCAGTCGAACCGTCCCCGTTCCTGTGGTGACCAGATCCAAGCAGTGCTCAAAGATCTCGCTCACAACCTGTCCTGTATCATCGGCAGTAGCTTGTCTGGAAGTCATGAGCGCAAGAATAGCTGCGGTTTTCTCCACCACCATTCTCCTGGATGACTTGAGCAGCTTTACAAGCTGTGCTGTGCCTCCGGACTTGAGGATTGATGCTGCTCCACTTGTGGATGACGCGACTTCGAGCAGGCAGTTGAGCGCCCTGAGCTGCTTGATATGGTTGTCGGACTCGAGCTCCGAGACCGTCTGGAGAACGAAGCCCTCGTCGTAGCTTCTCTCCACCACGTCCACAACTGGTTCGTCAACATCCTCGGCGTGCGCAGGAGAAGCTGTTTGCTTCCACCTAGAAAGACATGCATGGGTGGTTTTTAAGATGAAGTCAGATAACGCGAGACACGAACCTGGCGATGGCATTTCGCAAGGCAATGTTGTCGATGAGCAAGTCGGGTTGCACAAGAGCTCTCGAGTTTGGACAGACGGCAGGACCGTTGCCAAAGCACCGCTCGATGCAGTGCCTACAGTAGGAGTGGCCGGACGTGAGGAGGACCGGTCGCTTCATCAAGTCGTGACAGACGGAGCAAAGAAACTCTCCTGGGATGCCAGCCGCGTCCACCTCCAAGACTTTGCCATTAACTTCGAGCTCGTCGATGCAGAAGATGATCTGCTCCAAGAGCTTTTCTTCAATCCTTTGCTTGGAAGAAGAAGTCGTGCCGACTTGTGTCATCAAATCGCTCTTCGATCGCTTCATGTCCTGAAACGAGACTTTTCATTTGGCAAACTTTTCGATCGGCAAGAGAGTACTTTACCTGCCATTCCCTGCGCACGGTCTCCATGTCCGACTCGAATTTCTCCGCGAGCCACGCTAGAAGCTTGTCCAAGGTGCTCTCTTGTTCATCTTCAGTCCTGCTCCGCAATATCGACAACACCTGCAACCAAAGCTCGAACACTCTCGCTCGCTACATGGCAGGAAAACATACCTCGTCCGCAAGGTCTTGCTGCTCTTGCGTGTACGCGCTCTTATGCTGGAGCTCCGTGCTCAGCTTGGAGAATGCGCTCGCCAGCTCCTTCACGTCGGCTTGGATTGCCGTTGCTTGCGTGAATTGGATCTGCAAACACACAGTTCTTAGTATTCTTACAGTCACCGTCAAGCACACCAGCGGGACGGACTTGAGGAAGCCATCTATACTGCCGGACACGACGCTCAAATCTTCGTCAACCTCCTTGCTCATGAAAATGTAGCGGAGAATGCTGGCCCTCGATGTCTTCTCCAAAACCCTGCCAAGCCACTCGAGCTTGCGATTTTTGAGTGCGGATGGAAGAAAGATACCTGTAGGCGTCCTCGAGGCATTTGTTGAGGCCCTCGAAGCATGCCTTGGCCTGAGGGGTGAGTGGCGCTTGCGGCGTTCGCGAGTTTTGGAGCTCCTGGAGGAGGCCAGCCAGCCTACAGACCTGGTCAATCAGCTCCCGGCATTTACCTCTCTGCTTGGGGACATCCTGGTAGTTCCTCACGATGCGATAGGCGAGCTTGAGCGCATCGGCCACCAGATCTATGTGCTCGATCACCATCATCGACCCAAGCTATGGAGTGGAATGGAATGATCGATGCGATGGAGAGAATGATGAGTAGAGCTCCGGAAACTTGGGATCAATGCGATGGAGAGAGTGATGAGTAGTCCAGAAACTTGGGATCGAATCTAAAAAGCCTAGGAGGCTAGTCAAACAGGCTGCACGTTGCTGTAGGGTCGCGGCCAATGCCGCGTTACTTAGCTCATACTTTGCTCATTAAGGAGATGATAGAAGATACCTGTCCTGGATAGAAGGGATGTTCCCGTAATTCTCGGGATGATGGCTGGGAGAAATTACCACGTCAACATTGAGAGTTTTTACGGCGACTATTTTACCCTTCGCGGCGCGTTCGTCCGATTCGCCAGGAATCTCTTGCGCTGGAATGTTATCACCAGAAAATGTGGTGAGTGGAATAATGAGCTAAACAGAGGCTAAGCAAGGAGGAGCGAGGAGGCCATGGCCGTGGCTGCGCAGTGCCTGCGCTGCGCCCTTGTAGCTCGCCCGTCCATCGCCCAACAGCGCATCACAAAGGTAAATAACCTAGGAGGTGGTGCTCGTGGCTTTGGCATTGGTGGAGCACCAACATCCATATCACGACGCTACCATGGGCTTGGACGAGTTCTTGTCTTTGCTCGCGTCTCCAACGAGTCCGAGGTGCTACCGTCCGCGAGCGCCGATGACCAAAGTCCTCCTCCGCTCGTGGGTGAAGACTCTGCGGTGTTTGAGCTCCAGAGCCAGAAGCTTTCGTCCTGGCTCTACTTTACAGCCATTCTTGCCGCCGTCACCGTGGTTCTCTACTTCGCGTGGCTCGATCCAAGCACGGGCTATGGAACCGCTTACGTCGACTGGCTCTCCACGCTCACCAACAATTCTCCCGAGGTACATCTTTCTTCTATTTTTCTTGTTTCTTTCTTCATGAGATAAGTGTCTTTGCAGCTCGTGATCACCGCTATGCTCGCCATTTTCGCTCTGGTCCACAGTGGCCTGGCCAGTTTTCGCGACCGAGGCGAGCAGCTCATCGGCGAGAGGGCGTACCGAGTTGTTTTTGCTGGACTGTCGCTTCCGCTGGCAGTTTCTGCCGTGGTCAGTCACCAAGCACGAAACATCTTCCAGTCGTGCGCTTATTTACGCTCCACTTGTTCGCGCAGGTGTATTTTATCAACCATAGATACGAAGGTGCGCAGCTATGGCACGTCCAAGACGTTCCTGGAGTCCATCAGCTGGTGTGGCTTCTCTCGTTTACGTCATTCTTCTTCCTCTATCCGTCCACGTTTAATCTGCTCGAAGTTGCTGCTGTCGACAAGCCCAAGCTTCATATGTGGGAGACTGGGATCATGAGAATCACCCGGCATCCCCAGGTATGCTACACAGTCCAAGCTCGAATTCATTCCAGTGTTGTAAATGAATCCTTTCCTCTGCTCGACCCGCAGATGGTTGGACAGTTCATGTGGTGTTTTGCTCACACGCTATGGATCGGCAGCTCCTTCACGCTGACCACGTCCATCGGGCTTCTCGCTCACCACCTTTTCGGAGTGTGGAACGGTGACAGACGACTTTCCCTTCGCTACGGCGACGCCTTCGAGGCCGTGAGGCAGAGAACGAGTGTAGTGCCCTTCGTGGCTATAGCTCAAGGCCGACAGAAGCTGCCACGGGATTTCTACAAGGAATTCCTGAGGCTACCTTACTTGATCATCACAGCACTGACTTTGGGGGCGTATTTCTCGCACCCGTTGCTTCGCTTGGGGAGCTCCAGTTTGCACTGGTAGCTCCAGTCTTCTACGTACTCCAGCTCTTTCTAAAAAGTTCTTGTGCGGTCCCCCCGCACTCAAGGTACTTACGAGCTTTGGTCTGTCTAACGGTGTGATGCTTGCTTGCTGCCCAGGTAGCCAGACCATATCTAGTCTTTAGATCTATGCCCAAGATGAGTGAGAATCCATTCTATACGGATGCACAGGGCTGATATCATAGTTTCAAGGATGCCGGTGGAGCACTTATTCAGTGCGTGGCATTTCAGCCACTGGCTGTCCAAAAGAGATTTGTGGCCGCTACCAACTTGTCCGGGTCCACCGACACGCTTTTTGACGATGACAAGTAGACGTGTGAGTCACGATGTTTTCGCTCGAGTTGCAAGCCTTGATTTTTGGGGGAGATGGCACCGTCTGTCAGTATGGAGCTTGTGCTGGCCGCGTTTATTCTTTGCTGCAAGATCGCAGGTGTGTGTGACAGGATAGATTTTAGATTTCTCTTTTACGTACTGCCTGGCATACCAAATGTTTCTTCCGTGTTTGCAGGGACACAAGCGATCGGTGTCAATTATGGCAGAATCGCCGACAACCTTCCAGCTCCAGACGCAGTTGCTCAGCTGGTCAAGTCCCAAAACATTGGCATGGTTCGGATATTTGATGCCGATCCCGCTGCCATCCAAGCCTTCGCGCGCCAAGGCATTCCGGTGGCTATAACTCTTGGCAACGGTGAGATTGCCGGGGTTGCCTCGTCTCAAGCCGCTGCCGACGGATGGATCGCCGGGAACGTCATGCCGTACGGGTCCATCGTCTCGGTCGTCATTGTTGGGAACGAGGTGATCAAATACAACCCGGAACTCAACCCGCAGCTCGTCCCGGCCATGAACAACATCTACACGTCGCTCGTCAACATGGGAGTGGCTTCCAGAGTCAAAGTGTCCACGGCTCACGCCATGGACATTCTGGATGCTAATGCGGCGTTCCCTCCGTCGGCTGGCATGTTTCGGAGTGACATCGGAGGCAGTGTCATGCAACCGGTGCTCGACTTCTTGGCACGCACAGGCTCCTACCTCCTTGTCAACGCCTATCCATACTTCGCCTACAGGGATGACAAGGGACAGAACCTTGCGCTCGACTACTCTCTGCTCCAGCCGGGAGCCGCGGGTTTCGATGACTCCAACTCGGGCTTGCACTACTCCAACTTGTTGGACGCTCAGCTCGACACGGTCTACTCGGCCATGCGGAAGCTCAACCACGACGACGTTGGCATCGTGCTGAGCGAGAGCGGCTGGCCGTCTGCGGGTGACTTTGGTGCCTCGCTCGACAATGCTGCCACTTTTAACAGGAACTTGATCCAGCGTGTTGCTGCAAACGCTGGCACTCCTCTCAAGCCCAACACTCCCGTGCAGGCTTACATCTTCTCTCTCTTCAACGAGAACCAGAAGCCCGGCGTGACGGAGCAGAACTTTGGGGTGTTTAGGCCGGACATGTCCAAGGTCTACGATATCACTTTCTGATTCAAGCACTAACTTCTCATTCCGAAAATTATTTTGATTCTAGAGAGCACTAGCGTTACTTTGAGCGGATCATTCGTGTTGTGTACTCTCGTTGCCTGTGATTTTCTTGCGTGTGGAGAAACTGAGAAAAACAACCAATACAATATGAAGCATCACACTAAACTAGAATCTGGAGCTAGTATAGTACTTACTTGCAGCCGATAACTGGGGCTCCACACAAGGTGGTGACGTCCTCCATGAAGACGAGGAACCATCTAAACTGGTGCGGGCCAAGGGCGCACAGGCAGTCCCAGGTGTAAGTAGCCAGAGTGTTGCAACAGAGGCGTGAGACGGTGCTATTTGGCGGGCTCTCGTGGAGAACAGTGGGCAGGCAGTAGCTCAGAATCGTCGCCGTCCGCCCCGTCGCGCAATTTGGCTCCGGACGCTGTTGTCCACCGGCATTCATCAGCAGCAGCGATACTACCACCACTGCGGCCAAAGATGCCAGCACAGCCGTCATGCTTACAAGTTTGTGGCGAGTTTTCTCTTGGCTCTCCTCATGCCGCTGACTTTAAGAGTTTTCTCTGTGTACGAGCGAGCTGTTAGGAAGGCCATGCCTTGTGGCTGATCCTACATCCATTGCAAGCGCACACACACGCGCAGGGCACAGGCTTTTTCATTTCCACGCTTAGTCATCAGTGTGCGTTTGACCATGGTAGACTGCATGGTCATTTAGTCAACTCCCTCGGAGCAAATGCATGGGTAAACCCTGGTCATGTTGGGGTAGAAGATACCAAAGTTTTGCTCCACGGCGCCGCGCTTGAGGTTCTCGTTGAAGAGCGCAAAGTGGTAAGCCTGAATAGGGTGGTGTGGTCTCAAGGGCGTCCCAGCTCCGCTAGAAACCTCCTGAAGGAGGTTGCAGAAGAAGTGACAGGATTTCTTCTTGCTGGCCCCAAATCCTCCGCTCGACGGCCAGCCCGTCTCGGACACCACGAGTCGCACCCCGCCGTAGCCCAGCTTGGTCATGGCCGAGTAGACGGCGTCCAGCTGAGCTTTGAGCAGGCTGGTGTAGTTGAGGCCAGTGTGTGGATCCATCATGGCGTCGGCGCTCACGTTTCCAAGCGCGTAGTCGAGAGAGACAGTGCGGCCTTTGTCCTGCTGGTAGACGTAGTATGGGTAGACGTTGACAGTGAAGGAGGAGTTTGTGACGAGCAGAAAGTAGAGCATTCTTCGCAGGGTCTCGCGGTACTTGCTCCCAAACGATCCGCTGGAAGGAGGATCGGTGCTGTCCAGGATGTCCATGGCGTGAGCTGTGGAAACCCGGATGGCTCGGCTCATCCCGACGCTGACCAACACGCGGTGCAAGTTTTCCATGGCCGGGACCAGGAGCCTGGCCATCTCTTGGTGCAGCGTGAGGATCTCGTTGCCGACGAGGATGGTCTCGATCTGGGCTCTGTAAGGGAAGATGTGCTGGTAGAACCACGCACGCGCGCAGCTCTCGCTCATGGCCACGTCGAAGATCATTTCGGTGGGCAGGGTGACGGACATTCTCACCGGGGATCCAAAGCGTGCAAATGCCCGAAGAACCGCTGGCTCTATGTCCAGAATCCTCACCCTGCTGATCCCTTCCCCGGCCACCAGGTTGGCAACATCGGCTGGCCTGGGAAGGTTGCTGGCGACGCGGCCATAGTTCACTCCAAACTGTGGAGGAGCTACTGCCATAACTTTGGATGAAGTTAAGGCTCCACCAAGCAAACACCAGGAAACGGAGGAAAATGCTACGCACCTTGTGCTTGGCTGTCGCCGAGCAGGCTGCTCCAGAGCACGTAGGAGTACCAGATTACTTTCCTGCTGTTCATGGCATCCCAGAGGCGCGATTATCTCACTTGGCTACTGCTTAAAAGCCAGGCTCCATGCAACTTATGCGTGCTCCACCTACAAAGCAAAGCACGGGCTTGCTCCAACTAACCAGCTACTAGATCGTCGTCCCTCGGTGCGTTCGTTTCTCCTGTTTTCAATCCTTTTCTTCTGAGGCTGGCTTGACAGGAAATAAAGTTTCGAGGCAGGAAAAAGGCAAAGGTGGTACATTGGCAAAAGTTGGAATAGACAAGGTGGCTACGTACACCTATGGATGAATGCCGATGACGACACGGACAAGCAGACAATACAGCCATTTCCCTTCTCCTTTTGGAACAAAAGTGAAGCAAAGCATGGACATGGAGTTAAATCTCCAAAGAGAAAGAGAAAGAGAAAGGGCGCAACTCACTTCATAAATTATACGTTGGTGTGGGTCATCGTCATCCAGAGTGACGGACACATGGAGCGAAGCTGTCTCCTGGAATTTTTTTCTCAAGGTAGTCTCCTTAGCGAATACTCTAATCAAAGCAAACAAGGGAAGTGGCAGGCACACAGTGGAGAAAGGCGAGGCAAAGTGAGAGGGACTGATGGATGCTCCTCACTACTGCCTCGCCTCTGGGGAGTTTGGTGGTCCATGATCCATAACTCTCATGATCGGAATATCGCACCAGTAGTGCTGTCCAGTGCTGCTGCTGCTGCTGCTGCTCTCGCATCGGCCAGGTCAGTGATCTTTGGAATGGACGATGGCTCAAAAGATTAAATGTTTTTCGTGGTGACGAACAGGGGCGAAGGCAATGCAGGCTCGCGGAGACGTCACTCTTTCTCGAGAATCTGCAATGGTCATCTGCTTTGAAAAGACAGGGAATGTGGAGAGGTGAGACGTAGATCTGGGATGCTCGAGAGCTAGCTATGGCAACATGGATATTTGGGATTGTTGGAGCAGCGTCTGTCATCTCCGCGGCAGTGTTCGTCGTGTCCATCTTCCAGCTGCTCATCATGATCCACCGGAGGCTCAAGGCCGGCAAGCACCACGTCCTTCCCGTCGCTTCCGGCGGCGGCACCAAGGGGAAGGAGAGCCTGGTCAAGGGCGCTGTTAGAGGACACGTTCTGAGCTTCACGCTCCAGGAAGTGGAGCTACTGAGCGAGGGGTTTAGTAACCTCATCGGGCAGGGGAGCACCAACCGGGTTTACAAGGGAATTCTCTCGGATGGAATGGAGGTGGCTGTCAAGAAACTCAAGCAAGATGTTTCCGAGTGCTCGGATGTGGAAGCCAGCTTCCGGTTCCAGGTACGAGCGTCTTCCCTTCTCTTGCAGCCGCGGCCGCGCAGATGCCCAATAAATCGGCTGCTGCTTCCAGATGGAGCTTCTCTCACGCGTTCACCACCAGCATTTGGCAAACCTCGTGGGCATCTGCGACGAGAAACAAGAGAGGTAGGCATGGAAACTGTAGCTCGTTTTTCTGAAAACTGTGTCCTACAGGATGCTCCTCTTCCAATACGCTCCCAATGGTACGCTATTTGAGAACCTGCATACGGGTATGGCAACTCGATAAGTACGTACGTTAGTCTCGGGGGAAGAACTGACCCCCCGAGTCCCTGGTTTCAGGAGACGAGAACCTCTCGTGGAAGCAAAGAATGCGCATTATCGTAGGTGCTGCATACGGCTTGGCATACCTCCACCACCTATGCAACCCTCCAGTCATACACGGTGACTTGAGGTCTCGCAACATACTCCTCACTGAAGACTTTGCCGCAAAGGTATGGGCTATGGTGTATGAGGGAACTCTTTCCTTTCTTTAGTTTCTGAGAAAATTGAGAATGCCTTGGAAAGCTGAGCAGATCACAGGGCTGGGGAGGGTGCCTATTGCTGGGAGCTCGGAGCTGGCACTGGTTCGCAAGACGGGTGGCTACGTGGACCCGGAGATAGTGCACCGGGGAGTGTACAGCCGAGCCGGGGATGTGTTCTCCTTTGGTGTGCTGCTGCTCGAGGTTCTATCGGGAAAGCAGGCCTTCTCCGAGGAGACCGGCATGCTTGTGGAATGGGTACGCAATCTCTCTCACACTCTTGTGCAAGAAAGAGCTCATGTTGTTTGTGGTGCTGAACAGGCGCAGCAGTTCCTACAAAGCCGGGACAGGATGATGGATCTGGTGGACAAGTCGATGAGCAACGTGTGCCCCATGGAGCTCTACTCGGTTTGCGAGCTGGCGCGGTTGTGCACGCAGAGGGAGTCTTCAAGCCGGCCCTCCATGCGGGACGTGTCGGACTTGCTGGTGCAGTCTCTGGCCATCCCGGCCGAGGCTGCTGCCCCGGTTAGCAGCCCCGTCACCTTGAGAGGTCTCATGGAAGGATAGACAAACACGCGATTCCTTGACAAACAAAGAGCTCGCATTTCTTCACTGTCTAGTAGCGCTGAAAAGCTGCGGGGGTGAGAAATGCCCAACGCCCTGTCAAGAGAGTTTATTCTTTCTCACACCCAACTGTGTACCAGCAGTCATAGCTCTTGTTGTTGTTGTTGTGGCCCAGGAGCTCCAACAGCAGGCTTGAAGACATAGCTAGCCATGGAGAAGCTTCCATGCCAGCTCCTGTGGATTGCTTGAGCCGTAGCGCCCTCTCCAGCGGCTCCTAATGCCACCAACAATGGAAGGAAATGGTCGGGTGTTGGATGGTTGAGCTTGGCATACGGCGCCTTGTCCATGAACTGCGTGACTTCGTCATATCTGTGAGAAAGAGCATCAGTTCTTCATTCATTGCTAGCCAACTTTGCTTTTGTGCGCGTACCTCTGGTGGATCAAGCAGTCGTAGAGCCAGTCGTCGAAGGCCTTCCCCCAGTCCGGGACGGTGGGCAGCATGTGCCGGAGGTTGTGCGTGGTAGTCCCGGATCCGATGATAAGAACGCCCTCGCGGGTGAGCGGAGTTAACGCGCGGCCCAGCCGGTAGTGATAGGCGGCGTCCTTGTGCGACTGGAGCGAGAGCTGGAAGACTGGAATGTCGGCGTCGGGGAAGGCCAGCCACAGTGGAACCCATGCACCGTGATCCAGGCCTCGCTTGGGATCCTCGCCGGCTTGCTTGAATCCAGCGTCCTGGAGGAGCTGCTTGGCTCGCCTTGCTACGTCGGGAGCACCGGGTGCCTCGTACTTGAGCTGTGCCACAATCGTCCCTCTGGTGAGACTTCTTTTCCTACTGGGCGAAGAGATCTCACCTCGTAGAGCTCGCGAGGGAAGCCGTAGAAGTCGTGAATGGTAGGGTTGCGCGCTGTGGTGCTCACCATCGGATCCCGGGTCTCCCAGTGGCCGGACACCATGAGAATCGCCTTGGGCTTGTGCTTCACCAGCTTGGCCATGCCCTTGAAGAAATCCCTGGCGGGGATCTCCTCGAACGGCAGCATGGGCGAGCCGTGAGAGACGTAGAACACATCCATGACCATGCTGTTGCTACCACCGCTGCTAGGGCGACCACTGCTACTGCCCCCGAGCAAGCTCGAGATATGTCGGCGGATCCCCAGTGGCGCAATTGCTGGATCAGCGTCGCCCGCGATCGCCCACAAGATGAGAATGAGGAGGGGAATCATGGGCTAGGCTAGAGCCACAAATAGTGCTCTTCGATGGACCTTCCTCCATCTACCGATGTTTGACTTGCCACTTTTACTCGTTTTTCTTTTCATCGAGTGATCGATCAGCTATGGCGCTGGCCAAGGCATGACACAGCGTGATGCCGCCTTCCACACAGCAGCATCAGCAGCAGTAGCGTCGCCACCGCCTCCGTCGCGGTCGGAATGTATTGCTCTCATCCACTCGTGCACGCAACTGACCGCGGCCCGCCGGATCCACGCCCAGCTCGGTCGATCCGGGATGCTACGCGATGATCAGGATTGCCAGCTCTCCTCTCGGCTCATCGCCATGTATGGCCGATGCGGGAGCGTAGAGGAAGCTCGCAAGGTGTTCGATGCCATCCCCGGTGATCGTGGCCACCACCACGCCGCCAGCAATGCGCTCTTGGCTGCGTATGCCGGCAATGGGCGACTGCAAGAGATGGAGCGCCTGTTCAACTCGATGGAAGGGAGAAATCTGGTGTCGTGGACTGCGATGCTCACGGCATTCTCCCGAAGCGGGCATCTTGTCAAAGCGGAGAGCGTTTTTGCAAGGATGCCTGTCCAGTTTAAGGATGTGGTGTGTAAGAACACGATGCTGGCTGCCTACACCCAAGCTGGACGCCTCCAGCAAGCCAGGAGGATGTTTGATTCCATGAACGACCGGGACGTGGCGTCTGGAAATGTGATGCTCACCGCGTATTCCCAAGCTGGAGAACTGCATCTTGCCAAGCAGGTCTTTGCTAGTATGCCCGAATGGGATCTTATCTCATGGAATGCAATGCTGGCTGCGCTGGCTCTAGCCGGAGACTACGATGATGCAAGGAGATTGTTTTCACGCATGCATGCTAAAAATCTGATCTCCTGGAACACCATGCTCTCTGCATATGCCCAAAGCGGAGATCTTTGTGAAGCGCGCAAGCTTATGGACGCTATGCCCCGCCACAACATAATCTCGTGGAATTCTTTCCTCACAGCTCATACGAAAATGGGGAACATAAGTAAAACGCGACAGTGTTTTGACCAGATGCCTGCAAAAGATCTTGTGTCTTGGAATGCCATGCTAGCTGCATATGCCCAACTCGGGCTTTTGGAGGAAGCACAGGAGCTCTTTCTAACCATGCCTGCGAGGAGCTTGATATCATGGAACGCCATGCTCACGGCTTCAGCACACGATGGCGACGTCGATGGAGCGGAGAAAATGTTTGCCACTGAGATTCCACTGCGAGATCTTGTCTCTTGGAATTCGATGCTGGCATTGTACACGAGACATGGCCTCATGGACAGAGCGAAGCTCTTGTTTCACCAGGAGATGGAGCAGCACGATCTGGTCTCTTGGAACGCGATGCTGTCCGGCTATGCACAGCTGAATGATCCGCAGCTGGAAAGTGCCCGACAGAGCTTTGCTGCCATGCCACAGCACGATCTCGTGTCTCACAATGCCATGATCTCGGCCTTGGCTTCCAGGGGCCATCTTCTTGAGGCCAAGTCCGCCTTTGACTCCATGCCTGAACGGGACGTCATCTCCTACAACGCGTTGCTTGGTGGCTACGTTCACGCTGGCGAGCTGCGAGATGCCGAGCTCGTCTTCTCTGCGATGCCAAAGAGAAATCAGGTGTCCTGGGCGAGCATGGCTGCCGGGTACGCCCGCGTCGGTGATGTAGAATCTGCGAAGCGGGTGTTCGACGCGACGCCGGAGCGGAATGTGGTGGCGTGGAACGTCTTACTAGCCGCATACGCCCACACTGGGCATGCCAAGGGGCTGTTTGACTCCATGCCGCAGCGGGACATTGTGTCGTGGAACTCGTTGCTGACATCGTATGTGCAAGCCGGTGACGCTGAAAACGCCAAGAAGACATTCGACAGCATGTCGAGATGGAATAGTGTGTCATGGAATCTTATCCTCCACCTCCACCTCCATCTCCAGTCCTCCTCGCGGCACACCTTTGAGCTCCCACACGAGCATGACAATCAGAGCAAGGACATCGGGTGGTGGAATACGATGTTAGCGGCGGCTGGGGAGCAAGATGCCCGAAAGGCCAAGGAGGTGTTTGATGCGATGCAGCAGCGGAATCTCGTATCGTGGAACGCGCTGCTGTCGGCATACTCCATCAAAGGGAAAGAGCACCTGGAGAGTGCCAAGCGCACGTTTGACGAGATGCCCGAGAGGGACGTGACGTCTTGGAATTGCCTGCTGTGCTCGTATGCCCACACCGGGTACCTGGAGGAGGCAAAGCTGATCCACGCCAGCATCCCGTATAGTGACGTCGTCGCCGACACAGCTATGCTTACTGCTTATGCGCACAACGGGCAGCTTGAAGATGCCAAGTGTTGCTTTGACGCTATGCCGCAGCGGGACGTTGTGTCCTGGAATGCTATGCTCACCGGGTTGGCCGCCTGCGGGCGTCTCGTAGAGCTACGCAAGCTCTTCGCCACCATGCCGGAGCGGAGCACAGTGTCGTGGAGTGCAGTACTGGCGGCTCACGCGGATTGCGGCGACTTCACGTCGGTGGTGGCGATCTTCGAGGAGATGAAAGCTAGCGAGGTTCCGGACGAGGCTTGCTTCGTGTCGGCGCTGGCAGCTCTCAGCCACACTGGCGACTTGCGAGATTGCCGCAGCTGCCTGGTATCGATGCCTACAGACTATGGAGTGCGCCCGGTGAAGCAGCACTTCAGCTGCGTGCTGGACGTGCTTGGGAGAGCGGGGCATTTGGATGCTGCCAGAGAACTGCTTGCAAGCATGCCCTTCGCACCCGATGTTCTCGACTGGAAGTGCCTGCTCGCGGCGTGTAGGAACCACAAGAACACCAGGCAGGGAGCCATTGCCGCCACAAATGTTCTTGGCATGGATCCTAACGAGGGAGCGGCCTATGTGCTACTCTCAGACGCACACACACGATGATCACACGATGAGATACCTTAATCTTTGGCTTGTATTATAAGAACAGGTGCGAATTCAACGAGAAGGCACTGCTTCAGCAGTCGATAAGAATGGTGGGATCACAGCAGCATTCATCCAACAGGCAACAGCAGCACAGTGCTGCGAGACTGCAAATCACAATGTAAGCGATCTGTAGACTACTGGAAAGAGATTTACCATCCTTGGAGGAATCCACCGCTTCTCCGAGGCGGTGCTTGAGAGTAGTACTGTGGAGGAGGAGCAACAGGAGGAGGCTGCTGGTAATAGCCTGCACAGCGGAGGAGACCTTGATGACCCAAAGTGGAAATTTTGGAGAGTACCTTGAGGAGGATAACCTTGCGGTGGATATGGAGTCTCGTAGTCTTTCCCCATCGTTTCTTCGCTTTGCACTAAGAAACTCTCCAACGGGAGCTTAAAAAGCGATGCTCTTTCGGATGACTTGTGGCGGTTTACGTGGAAGGACGGCACTGGTGGGGACAAATGGGGTGCTTGACTTGGGCGATTAAAGCAAAAAGATGCGATTCGCATTGTCTATTAAAGCAAGAGAAAGCGCGCGCTGCGCGTCAAAAAGGTGGGATCATAGCTTCAATAGGCCGGTTTGATGTTCATGGATGATTATGTACATTACACGGGTGTGGAGTCGCTCGTATAAACGACATTTTTTTTTCTTAATCTATGACTAGGAACGATGGATCTTAGAAGCACTCGTCCACCAGGCAGCAGCAACACAGGGCAGCCAAGCTGATGAAAGTAAACTCCTGAGATCCGCAAAATGGAAGAAATAGAAGCTTGAGCTTTTACTTACCAGCCTCGGAGGAATCCACCGCCTCCATGCCTCCTTGGCGGACCGTAGTACTGCTGCTGTGGATAATAGCCTGCCCGGTGCCAAGAAAAGGATTTGAGAGGGGGAAAATCTCCAGCTAAACTCGAGAGATCTTACTACCTTGTGGAGGATAGCCGGTGGGATAGCCGCCATGACCATGACCGTGACCGTGATGGTGGTGGCCCTTTGCCGCGTCTTTCTTACCCATTGCTGCTGGCTTATGTCAGAAGAACTTGAAGAAGGGCTTCTTGCCAAAAGAGCGCATATTTAAGCGCGGGGAGGAATATCCCTGGCGTCCCGATCGCGACACGCGGCGGCAATCGGTGACATAGGTCAGTCGGCTCGAAAGATCTGGTTGGGAAAAACGCTAAGGCAGCAAAAGCGAAGGGATTGATCCGATTCTTCCCTGCAACTTGCAACAACTCTTATAAATCTGCATTGTCTGAAGACTGTATACCAGTGAGCTGGGATGGGCGAATGTGGGCCGTCGGATGGGAACCGGGGTATATGCCGCCCGCATTCAAAGCCGCCGAGAGGTAACCGCCGGCCGATTTAGGGCTTAAGTCAGCATCCAAGTTAGGGCGAATAACTTGATTGTGGGATAACTAACTGTTAAAGCTTTTAAAGGGAGGCCACTCCACACACACACACACTCCATCGCGAGAGAGAGAGGAAGGAGTGTGCGTCGCTTTCCATTTCTTTTGTTGTTTTGCCTGGCCGCCGCTGCTGCTACTGCTGCTGCTGCTGCTGCCATGGTCTGGAGCTGACGAGTTCGAGCTCGCTTCGCCCCCCATTCTCGCTTGGGCATTCAAGACAGAACAAGGAAACACAGCAAACCCAGCCAGCAGCAGCTCTCTCATGCTAAACATAGAGGCGCTTCCACATCTCGCATCGCTCTTTTCCTTAGAATGCTCCTTCTACTGCTGCTGTGAGTTGTAACTTATCGATTGAGTGGAGGTCGCAGTACCAGGGCCGAGGAGGAAGAGCCTCCACTCCAGCACAAAGATGGCAGCAGCAGCAGCAAGATCGGGCAGAATGTGGGTGCTGGGGTGGGCCGTGCTGCTCCTGGCCAGCGCCGGGCAGTCGGCCTTTGATTACAAGGATGCGCTGAGCAAGAGCATCCTGTTTTACGAGGCGCAGAGATCTGGGCGGCTCCCCACGGACCAGAGGGCGGCCTGGCGCTCCGATTCAGCACTCTTGGATGGCAAATCTCAGGGGGTAAGCAGTGCGCGAGAATGTGGTATGCTGGTGTCGAGAGATTGATCTATATAGTTGTCGTTAGCTCATGATAGGATGCTAGATCTTCCAGTCTTGTGTGGATATATATGTCGGCTGAGATGTCGTTGTTGTGGTGGTGCCAACAGCAGCTAGCGACTGTAGCTTAGTTGTTGCTTCTTGGCTTGCTTGAGCACTTTCGCGTGTAGATAGCTGCATTCTAGGATATCTTTCCCTTTCGGATGTGCCTTTGCGAATTGAGTACTTTGCGTTGTGGTGATTGATGGTGGCGCTGGAACTACCAGGTGGATTTGGTTGGAGGGTATTACGACGCGGGCGACAATGTCAAGTTTGGTCTGCCCATGGCCTTCACCATCACCATGATGTCGTGGAGCGCCATCGAGTTCCACAAGCAGCTCCAGTCGAGTGGTCAGCTCGGCTACACCCTCGACGCCATCAAATGGGGGGCCGACTACCTCGTCAAGGCACACCCACAGCCCAATGTGCTCTGGGGCGAGGTAAAAAAAGTTAACCATGCTCTACTTGTGTATCTCACAACTTCCTTTCACTAAGGTGGGTGATGGATTCACGGATCACTTCTGCTGGCAAAGGCCCGAGGACATGACAACGCCCCGGAAAGCTTACAAGATCGATGCGAGCAACCCAGGGTCGGATTTGGCGGGCGAAACTGCCGCCGCTCTCGCTGCCGCTTCCATTGTCTTTAGAAGGCACAATGCAGCATACGCAAACAATCTCCTGGCTCACTCCAAGCAGGCAAGTGTAAAGAAGAGACGAGCTTTCTTTTTTCCATGACAGCTAAGTAGCATACTTACTATCTTCTTTGCTTTTGCGTCGTGCAGCTCTTCCAGTTTGCCGACACACGCCGCGGCAAGTACGACGCCAGCATTTCGGTGGCTCAAAAGTTTTACAACTCCAAGAGTGGCTATGCGGTGAGCGTCCCTTATCATCAAAGATCCACTTGATACAGCAATGCATCAAATGCAGGACGAGCTGCTGTGGGCAGCCCTGTGGCTTCACCAGGCAACTCACGACGATTTCTACCTCAGCTACGCTGCCAACAATGCGGGCACTCTCGGGGGCCTAGGCTGGGACATGAAAGAATTCAGTTGGGACGTCAAGTATGCGGGTGTCCAAGTCCTTGCTTCCAAGGTATCCAAGCGACTCTTATACTACATGAACTGAAATTTCTTCCCTTTGGATGCGGACAGGTGTTGCTTCAAGGGAGAGGAGGGCAGCACGCATCGGTGTTGAGGAGCTACCAGTCCAAAGCCAATTTCTTCCTCTGCGCCTGCTTGCAAAAGAACGGCGGCGGAGGAAACGTCCAGCGGACACCGGGTAAGTGTTCTTAGCAACTTCACAAATGTCATCTTATGTTTCACATGCAGGTGGCTTGCTCTACGTAAGATCTTGGAACAACATGCAATATGTGACGGGCGCAGCGTTCCTTCTCACCGTGTACTCGGATTATCTAGCAAGCTCCGGGCAGCAACTCCAGTGCCCGGGGCAGAGAGTTGGGCCAGGCGAGCTGCTTCGGATGGCACAGTCTCAGGTAAATTTCTCAAGTCAAATACCCTTTCCTGGATTGGATCAACGTTGCGTGTGTTCTTCAACACAGGTGGACTACATCTTGGGAGACAATCCTCGAGCGACGAGTTACATGGTTGGGTTTGGTGCCAACTTTCCCCAGGAAGTTCACCACCGAGCCTCGTCCATTGTGTCGTACAAGGTGAACCCCTCGTTCGTGAGCTGCCGCGGTGGATATGCAACCTGGTACAAGAGGCGAGACCGCGATCCCAACATTCTCACGGGTGCCGTGGTGGGAGGACCGGATCAAAACGACAACTTTGCGGACGAGAGGGACAACTTTGAGCAAACGGAACCAGCAATCTACACAAACGGCCCGCTCATGGGCGTTCTCGCCAGGCTCCACGGCGGCTACTACAACTCCCGCGACGACTCCGGATCCGACTTGAGCACAAACCCAGTGGAGGCATTGCCGCTGCCTCCAACCAGTGCTGCAAGCCGTCCAGGTAGCTAATTCCGTGCTGGTGGAAGCTTTTCTTTCTCTGACACTGCCAGCCGCGTTTGCATATCCAGATGACTCGGTGGAGTTAACGCACGAGACAGTGGCATCTTGGCTGTTCAAGGGCCAGACATACTACAAGTACGCGGTGAATGCCACCAATGCATCCAAGCACACGCTGTCGAGCCTCAACCTCCGCATTGACAATCTCCAAGGCCCGCTGTGGGGGCTCACCAAGACCGACGCCACTGCCTACACTTTCCCCGAGTGGCTGCATTCCTTGTCGCCGCACGGGAGCCTCGTCTTCGTTTACATCCAGCCAGCCGCAGCTGCGAAAGTCCAAGTTCTCAGCAGCAGCTGGGTGGAGCGGGCATCGTGAGCAACGGCGTGGTTGATCCATCCTCTCATCTCGCTCGCATCCAGCGGCGGACGAGTCTATCTTCTACGTAAGTATGCTACCAAAGGCGGTGCTACAGCGAGAATAAAAACCAAGGTATGTATGTGTGATATACACAAGCAAGCGCAGTGTGCTAGCCCAAGTTAGCCGCTGGACGCTCGAGGTCTCATCCATCCGTGATCCGTTTGAGCTCGATCAGTCGAGAAGCTGCTTTGAGTTTCCAGTCGGGCGATGGAACAATAACGGACCGGTTTTTTTTTATTCTTGAATGCGCTATTCGCGAGTATAAGCTTGTAATCTTTCCATGTGTGGAATTCCAACTCAAGAAATACGGGTTTTAGCTAGACCGAGGAGGATTGTTTCGTTTTGAGGCTCGAGGAAGAGTTAAGAGGAAGGGAAGATTTCGAGTTTAATGATTCATCGAGCCCAACCAACCTCTTAAATTCGAAACCAGAGAGAGAATGACGATTGACGATGACGACTGGATAATTTGACTGGGCCAACGCCAACTTGCTTTTAACCAGTGATCGTATTATCGCATATTCTCTCTCTCTCTCTCTCTCCCCTCAGCGCTAGTCGCTTTCCACACACTTGAAAATGCCCGGGATGGACGTGTTTGTGTTTCTCCCTCCCTTCCCATCTTTGTGTCTGAAGAAGAACGAGGAACTTCTCTAGGATTGAAGAATCAAGCCATGGCCAGAGGTGTGCTACTGTCCCCCTCTTCCTCCTGTGATCCCCAGGCACAGGAGGAGCTGATGCAACTGGAAGAGGAAGATTTATGTGCGGCGATCGAGGAGTTCGCAAGGCCCGCGAGGATGGAGACCATCTTCGAGTCGTTTGAAGACGAGCCGGTGGAGCCAGAGATGCTGTCCAGCCCTGGGGTAGCAGCAGATGATCGATCATCTGCTGTGGGATATCCGTGCCGCCAAGAGAAGGAGCTTGATCGGGAGAGCAAGGATGTGGGCATGGTAGTGATGCATGATCACGGCAATGTCAATGTGGCATCGACATGGTCCTCGTCGTCGACATCCTCTTCTTCACCATCCTCTGCCTCCTCCTCGCCCAGACTCCTCCTCCAGCAGAGCGTCTTGGCATGGTGGGTCTGATTTATTGGATTCATTGGATTCATTGCTTTGGATGGTATGTAGGTGTGAGGCCACCGGAGCGGTAGCGAGGGTGAGAGTTCATGTCCAAGGCGCGACCTTTGAGCTCCACGAGGTACAGTTCCAAAGCTTTGGAAAACCGAGATACTGATCGAATGGCCATCCGTTACAGCTGCCGCTGGTGTCAAGGAGTGGGCTTCTGCGGCGAGTGCTCCAATCTGCCAAGTCGAAGAAAGCGAGCGGAGAGGTGGTAGAGGTGGAGCTGGGTGGCGACTTTCCTGGCGGCGCCGAGGCATTTGGGTGGGCGGCAGCGTTTTGCTACGGCGCTCACATCGTGGTGGAGCCGAGCAATGTGGCCATGCTGCGCTGCGCTGCCGAGTACCTGGAGATGAGCGCGGAGATGGGTCGGGGCAGCCTGGCGGAGCTGTGCGACATGTACCTCACCAAAGTGGCACTCCAGAGCTGGGAGGGCAGCATCGGTGTTCTTGCCGCCGACATCCAACGCCTCCTCCCGCTCGCCGACGAGCTCCTCATTGTCACCCGCTGTGTCGATTCACTCGCCTCCATCGCTTGCACCCAGCTGGTGGACGACCAAGAATCCATTGCAGCTCCGGAGTGGTGGATGCAACAGCTGGTGGAGCTCCCATATGCCTTGTTTGCGAGGATCGTCGCTGCCACCCGGAGGCAAGGGATGGCGGAGCGCGTCATCGGGCAGCTCATGATCAAGTGCGTGGAGAGGTGGATATTTGGTCGTGGCGACGCGGACCAGCAGCACAAGAACAGGGACTACTACTTGTGGTGCGGCAGCCAGAGGCTGGAGAAGCTGGAGCAAAGGAGCGACAAGTGCCGGCTGCTAGAGTCCATGGTACGCTTGCTGCCCGTGGAGAAGCAGCAGCTTCTCCCGGTGAGCTTCCTCTTCCGGCTTCTGCGGCATGCACTGGGAGTCGGCGCTAGCACGGAATGCCGGCTCCAGATAGAGACCCGGATTGCCTGTCAGCTGGAGCTTGCGAGCGTGGACGATTTGCTTCTGGGGCTGCCACTCAAGGATGGTCGGACGTCAAAGGCTCAGCTGGAGAGTGCCCGCCAGATTGCTTCGCTCTTTTTGCAGCAGCAGCAGCAGCAACAACAAGATGATCGTAAGCAAGGTGGTGGTGGAAGTCATGTGTTTAGCAGCAGCAGGGACGAAACACTGCTTTTCTTCACCAACATTGAAGCAGTGAATACCGTTTCCAAGATCTGGGATGGTTATTTGGAGTATCTGGGATATGATCCAGGGATCAACCCTGTCACCTTGTCTGACCTCATTGACGTCTTCCCGGCTTGTGCTCGGACAAGCCACGACCAGCTCTACAAGGCGATCCATGTCTACTTGAAGGTAAGTCATGTCTATCAATATGATCATCACTGCGAACGCTTTTGCGCAGTCCCATCCCCATGTAACACACTCGGAGCGACTGCTCGTGTGTAGGAGCCTCAATTGCCAGAAGCTGTCCCAAGAGGCGTGCATTCACGCCGTGCAAAACGAGCTCATGCCCCTGAGGACTATCGTGCAAGCTATGTTCATGGAGCAGCTTCAGAGCCGCCATCACTCGTCGCCAGCACCGCCAGTGCCCCCCAGCGGAGAGCTTCCCAGACACGACACGGCTGTTGCTTGTTCTAGTCCCGAGCCTTGCAAAGACATCCGTGTCTCATCCTCCGTAGCCACCACCAACACAAACGGCAGGATCGCGGCCGAGGCAGCTCCGAAGAGATCATCCAGCCATCGGTTCCACCGCGAGCAGTTCAGCGGCTCCACCCAGGCGCAGCCCGATGATAGTAGCAAGTGCCCTTCGTCCGACTTCCCTTACGTCGTGGATTCTCAGCACAACACCAGGGCCTTGTATGTCAACCGTGACTTTGAAGCAGCCAAGTCGCGACTCAAGCACCTCGAGAAGGAGCTTGCGCAGGTGAAGAAGACGCTGCAACAGAACAAATGCCCGGGCATGGAGCACTTAAACGCAAGCGGCCCCAACGCTCACAAGAAGGCCTCCTACTCGACAAACTGTATAGGCCAAATGTTGCACAGCCAACGGGCCGGCATCAACTTTGGTCACAGGCTGCTCAAGACGTTTAAAAAGCTCGGGCTGGGGAGCTTGTGGAGGGGCAAATACAATGCGTGCTATGACGTTAGCAATACCACCACCACCTCCACCGACGTGGACGAAGAGGAACAGCACCGCTCCACATTCACAAGTAGTACTAATGAGTTTGAAGCTCTTCCTGCAAGATCCGGTACGAGGCCCGCCACTCCAAACAACAATCTATCCAGTGGCCAAAGGCGTCCTTGCCAGCACCATCGCAGTCACTCTGTTTCTTGAGCTGAAGAAGTATCTCTCGCAAGCAAAGCAAGCGCTCAGATTGACCAAACTCAATTCAATGAGTGCTATTTTGGTGGTATTAAAAGCTTGCTTGGTATATCACAAGCAATATAGGAGCAGGACGGACGGATGGACGGCGAACGAGCTCGTGTCATTTCGTTCCTAATCTTCACTGCCATGGCTAATTTTGTATTGTCGAACAGTGTGAAACATCGCCCTTGGATGTTGCAATGAACTTTAGCTACCAGGATTTTCGGCAGGGATCCTGCCTGATCCTGGCGAATGTGAATTGAGTGCCCGTGATGTTGAACCGCCACAAACAAAAGATATGCTTTACTTGACATTTTGGCTTATGGGAAGTTGCTTTCAAACATTAAAGATCGTCTCGTTGCTTTGTGTAAGACAGTACACGTTAAGTGTCCGCGTCCAATCCATCCACCTCCAAGTGCATGCGATTCATCCGGCTGCGCAGCTGAATCATGACGCTCGTTAGAACGAGAGGAGCTGCCACATTCCATTGCGCCATCCCTGTCAATCCAAACCAAGTCTGTGTAAAACTGCTGCTTCGGCTCTGCTCATGCTCAGAGACCAGTGAATGAACAAACCGCCAAGCTTGGCCTGAGGACGAACAGTTGTTGATTGATGGTGAACCGCCCAGCACAGCACTTTGAAGCGCCATCCTGTCTGCCCTGCTTGTGTAAGCATGTCGAGAACGTATTAACGGCATTGAATTGTTGATCCTGTTTGGTTCTCTTCTCCTTGCTTGCTCAACTGTTCTTGCTGTTGCTTGTGCATCAACTCCAGGATCAAACTCGCTTTGCGCCTGGCCCTGCTGGTGCAATTTTGCTCGAGCTCCACCACCAAGGCACGTACTGTTGAGATGAGTTGTTCTGGCCCAGAGCCAGGAGAACAGCAGCTGCATTCTCCTTGTTCCTTGAATCCTTGCCAAGCCGGAACATATGAGCTTCGTCATACACCGCAAGACGCGTACTAGGCAGTAGAGCACAAGCGGGTGTAGGCTGGGCCCGATACCTCGATGGCATATCAGTGGCGTTCCTCCCATGGAGTGTCCAACCAACAACCCTGTGGAGGTTATGCTTCCCCACTCTGTATCTCCGTTATCTTGTAAGAGTGTTGTGTGACAAAGGAGTTGTATGCTTATGAGATTGCAACAGGGCAAATGTTGCTCAGTGGGTTAAGTGCCCAGCATCCCCTGAGCTACAATTCTGTGCCTTCGGCATTGTTTTGTAGCTTTTGTGTGTCTTTCGGGTATTAAGAGAGGTGCATGTGCGGCAATTGCTACTAGCGCCTCAACATGGGAGAGCTCGTCAATAGAGCATGCTCAGGTCTCCAAAGCCGCACTACCTAGTCTATATCAAATACCTCACGAGGGCATTCGCTATAAGCAGCAAAGCGAATGCATGCTTGCCAGCTAATGATGCTCCACATCCACTTGGAAGGTAGTTCAGTAGATGCTTCTGTGAGAATGCTCTAATTTCTGAGGCTCATTTGGGTGCTGGGAGCCTGCTGCAACTTTCTAGACAGCCAAGCCACCTCTCTACTCTGGTTTCTCATTGGTGTTGTTTCCTGACTTTTGTTTAATTTAGTTTTTCATGGAGGAGCACAGCTTGAGACATTTTCGGGCTATTTTTCTGCTTGGCAACCACCAGAAGCTTGTACATGGAAGGATTGCTTGCATTGCAGCATTTTCCCAGATTGGGTATTTGTCTCCAGTGATGTGCTTTTGCGTACTTGCAAAAGCAGTAATTGTTTCAAGTTGTGCCAGACTTCAGCAGCAACTGTTACTTTCTAGTCTTTGTGGGAGTTCTACAAGCTACTGACATGTCCATGGCAATTGTTCATTGGATGGACTCTACCATTATACGAGCATCACTGACTAATCCATGACATACAACTTCTGGACGATGGATCATGCATGATTCAGGAGGGGTTCAGGAGCTAGGAAACCATATTGGTGATTGCCAGGACCTCAAGAGCATTATACATAGGCCAGCCTCAAGCTGCTCGAGGAGAACACATGGTGGTCCAAAGACCATACCAAGATCTTGATAAGAGATTTCTAATAAGTTAGAAAACACAAATTTGACAGCCATTATGCAATTTTTCATGTCCATCCTCTCTCAATCCAAAATTTTCCTCCTTTGCCACTGTTACCTGGCTGGCATTTGATCATGACACGCCATTGGCAGCCCTAGACGAGGCGCGCCCCCCGCGCCCTAGCAATGTGGGTGTGGAGGAAGAAGAGGAGGCGCCATATCTAGGGCGCTTCCCACTAGTAGAAGAAGAGCCAAGGTGTTCACTAGCGCGACGGCGTGATCCCGCCACCATGACCAACCCTTATAGTAGGAGAAATCCTTCTAGCAGAATACTATTCACATTGACATTTTAAAGGTGGAATTTAAATTCCACTTTCAAACTTTAAATTTTAAATTTTCTATTTCAATTCTATAATAATTTTTCTATAGAATTGTAGAATTCTATAACAATAATTGCACTATACAGCAATATTTGGTTTATAACATTTAGAAGGTCTATGATGCAATATATTATTACTAGCATAGTGGATTGGATTCAATTTGGATCATTCACTATATATATGTTAATACAAATTAATATAATCTATATAGTGGATCCTTAAGGAGTGCTTACATTTGTGCCTTTTTTGCTTGATCTAGTTTTATCATTATTGATGTAAAGATCACTAAATACTAGAAATATTCTAGATGGCATGACATACTTCTTTTTTATGGCTATAAGTTATTTGTTTAAGTCCATCATTTAGAATGGTTTGCCATTTATAAACATTTCTTCCTTCTTATCTTTTTTGGCATCCATGGATGGGCAATTGCCCCCTTTGCAGCAGCTGGCTGTTTCTGCTTTGCAACAATTAGTGGAATTACTTAATGCTATGTAAATGCAATTGAATAATTAGACTTAATTGATGATGGTGTTCACAACATTTAATTTAGTTCCCTTTACCAATTTTTATGTCCAACTAAATTTATTTTCTGGAAATCCTAGAGATGATATATATACATTGGTTTAATCACATCATAGTGATTACCACTTATCATATATATGATAATGTTGGGTATATGTTTAAATTTTCCATTTGTCTTCAAAGAATGGCATTACAATGGTATGTATAATAGTTTGAGTGAAGTTATTTGTGTAAGTTATAACTTTCTTTTAAATGTCTTCAAGCATGCATTTAAACATGTTGATGATCGTGATGATGTATTTTAACAATTACATTGTCTCCATCAAAGGTTATTTAAGTTAATTAGTATTTGCTTCTAAAGTTTTTTACTTTGTGAAGAGTTTAATATATAAAAGTGAATCAAGTTGGGCATATTGTGGCTAATGCTTTGTCAAGATTTTGTAGGGCTTATGCATATACTTGCTTTAGCAACCTTGGACCATATTCTTTAGTTGACATAATGTTATGAGATATTACCTCTCCCACTTGTAATTGCACATACTTTAGCTTTACATTTTGTGAGGGATGATTTTGCTTTCATAAGGGTTGATGTTGTTGTTACTCACATTCAAGGACAAGGATGAGGATATAAACAAAGTTATGACATTCATTGTTAAGTATGTAATGATGTTGGCCACATATATTGGTATTGTCAATGTTTTTTTCATTGACTTTCTTAAATTCTTAGGTGGAAATTTTAGTTTCAATAACATCTTGTCAATGTTATTACAGTGGAAGGACTTGACATAAAAGTTCTTTCAAGAAATGATATATTATACAAACCTTTTAAAGTATCATCAAGGGCTTCACTTGGCACTAATTCACTCAATATTTATTTTTAAAACTTGTTAAATTATAGAATGTCCTTAGTGGAGGGTCCTTATGTGAATATGTTAATAACATTGTTATCTTTTTCATATTTGTTGATATAATTCTAAATTTATTTTTGATAGTCTATTGTCAAATGTTGTCATCTGCATTTGTGTTATGTAACAAAGCTAACCTTCATCCTCTATAACAATAGTTATGGACTTCATTGTATGTATAGGTGATCACAATCTTGAGCATCAATCTTTATAAGTGGTGCTAAATCAAGCTTTTAACCTTATTCTTGATACAGATTAGTTGAAACATAATCATACCAAATGTGATGATGAGGCTTCTCCCTCTTATCTCATACTTATTTATATTTTTTCCATATTTCTTGCTTTTATTCCATTCCATCCCATTATTTTTGCCTTTATTTCAATTATTTTTGTATCACTTTTATTTTTTATCATTTTTCCTTTATGCTTTTCTATATTCTCTTCAATCCTTTTGATGATCTTACTATTACTTATTGAATATTGTGACAATTTTAAATGTATACCCATACTATAGATCTCCTATATCATTTGGGGTGAAACTATTAGTTGGATCTCACTATTGGGTACTAATAAGTACTATAGTCAAAGAGGATATCTCTAAGACTATTTTCCATGTACCATTTGGTTTATATGAGTTTTTTGTGATGTCATTTAGGTTAAATGATGCTTTAATGACTTGGCAACATATGATAAATAAAGATGACTATGAACTTCATATGTTTTGATCTCATTGTTGGGTACTAGTAAGTGCCGATAGATAAGAAAGATATCCTAAAACTACTTTCTATGTACCATTTGGTTTATATAAAAATTTTATGAAGGTTGGATGATACTTTGGTGACTTTCCAATATATAATAAACAATGTTCTTTATAATATGCCAAAGATGACCACTTACTTTATTGATAATGTTTTGATCTAGAGGGGATATAAAAGGAGCATTTCCATGATGTATGAAAAGTTTTGCAACTAAAGTTCTCTATGCTAAAGTTTATAAATGATATGCAATACTTTCTTAGCATATCTTAGTCATTTTATTGATCACCTTTTTAATCATACTATACAATTATGAGTGTTGTGTAGGCAAGTATCCCAAAATCCTTAACCAATTGGAAAAGAGGGTGCATTCTTGTTCATGGGCCTTTTCCATTTATATTTGAATATTTGCAAATCATTTTTCAAGTCGTTCTATTTAGTTGATTATAATCAACCACACTGACTAAATTGGATTATTACATGTCAATTTCAATATGTAATATGATTTTTTTAGCCAATTAACAGAGTCAGACTCAAAACCTCTTTAATACCAAATTGCATAAACACAAGGCAATCATATTTTTTGCTATCTAAAGCATAAGCAACACTATGTTAGTATGTTCACCACACAAGTATACCTTTGTATATGTACTTCAAATATAATAGGATCTGAGGGTATAATAGCAAGCTTATAAAATTGCATCATAAAGAAATTTTTATGCATTGTCTATTAGTGTTAGTTGTGCCTTCCACTCTTACTATATACTTCATCAATTTCAATTAATGCTAGAAAATCTAGCTAGTTTGCACAAAATATGCTAAAGCATTTTAAGGATAGACATATCTTAAGCTTCAAATAACCACACATTTAAACACTCAAAAATATTACTTGTCAAATGTTCAAATTGTTCCCTTCAAAAAATATAGTTGCCTAATACTTTGACTCCAGCATCCAAAAGGTGATATTTGGATTTTTATCATAAATCTCTACTATAACTACATCAAAGTTCAAAAACATAGAGCATGACATGCTTTTAAAAGAAAATAAATACTTTTCAAAAGTTCTCAATAAAATGTCTCATATAAAATTTGTGATACACATTATTGAATGTTGATTAAACACCTTCTAACACATTTTTTTACCAATTAAAAAGGAAATTATAAGGCATATCATTTTAATACTAAGTTTTAATTAACATTTTCAAATGCTCAAGGAACTAAATGCATTTCTCATTGTTTTAACATTGGTTATACTAAATGAAAGAGGGAATAAGACCATTTCCTTGAAGTCAAATATATGCCATCAAAGCTGATCAAAGGTTTATAATGCACAAAACTAATAGAGCAAACACTATACAAGAGAAGTGTCTTTTTGAAAGTATAATTTGTATTAGTCTCGACATTAAACATGTTATCTAGATTGCTTTAAACAAGAAAATTTCCATACACTAAACAATTTGGCATAAACCATTGAATTTCCATTATACTGTGCTCAAAATACATTTTATCCATCATGTTTCTTAGAGTTATATTTGATTTATCTTTCACTTGCTACTTGAAGTGAAATTCATTGATGCCTCCTTGTTTCTCAAATACTCTATTTCACTATACAAACCTTCATTTACAAAAGTCTTGATTGAGCAAGGTGGGCCTTTATCAATAAAAAAAGTCTTGCATCAAACTATGTATAATTTCCTCTCTAATCAAATCAGGATCAACTCAAAATGCCCAATAATAACTATATTTATATATATATTCTATATATATAAGCTTAATCTAATTGGGTTGCCAATTTTTTCTAGGTTAAAATAGAATATTCTTTTGAAATGCTCTTAAACTTCAGAATAAACCTTCAAAATGTATATTTGCAAATATACCAAACTTGAAATTTTTTATAAATTTAGTTCTAAAGATTGTTTATATTTCAAGAATAGACCCTTGCTCTAGGCCCTTGTCACTAAGAGTGTGGCATAACACTTGGGACAAGATATTACAATGGTAAGCGAGTTGGTGGCATTTCGGTCCCAGTGGTGGCAATTGCACAGGGGTGTATCTTTTATTTACACATGTGTTACTATACTTTTTTTTTTCAGTTGCACATAAAAATATTATACACACAATTGCATTGTAATATTTGAATGGGATATACCACGTAAACAGATACTTCATGTACTTCATGCCACATGTGAAACCATGTCTTCTACTCTTTTATGAGTGATTTGATTCAATTCATGATTTATGGAACTTGGAAACAAGAATATAGAAGAATCTCTATCTGTGCCTTGATTGTGGCCAACCCAAGATGCTCAATTGTGTCAAGCACACTACCCAATACAGCAGGATATCACACTCCGGCTCATCCAGTGTGCTATACAACACCACAATCTCTATCAATCCATTAATAGTCTCATCCAATAGCCAATGTCTGCTGCTGCCATGGGATTCCATTCCCTATCAAACCTCATTCTTGGTGAAGAGCTTGAGTGCCATGTCACAATACGTATAACATTTGCAATTCTTGCCCATTCTGAGGTAGAGATTGGCCAGACTCTAAATCAAACACCCAGATGCATGTAGCCACTGAAGATTGTGAGTGCATGCTCAATGCCTTCTACAATGTAATCAAGTCAATGCCAAATTAATGCAACCAGCAATAGACAACAGTCATGTGAGGCTCATGGCCAACACTCTTTTGGGGGTAGCATCTACAATGTATGGTTTAGTTGTGCTTCCCTGCCATTCTGAAGAATATGCTAATGTGGTAAGTGAATTAAGAATTCATGTGTGGCCATCAATGCAATATATATGCCTTTGAAAAAAAAGTGGGAACCAAAAGATTATTTTGCTAAACAATTGAAGCACACATATGTTTTAAATTCATATATTTTGCAGTATAATAAAATTTGTTGCCACACTACCCACCTCAGTACTTCTTGGGATCACATATAACATGCCATAATATGGTATGTGAGCTTTTGACACACATAGACTTGATCACAAAAGAGAAATCTTTAACTATGTTCAGAAAGGCAGCAGTGAATTGCCTGCTCTGGAAATCCTTGGCACGGTGTCTTTCGCATTAGGTGCAACTGCTGTTTCTTGGTATGGAGTTTTGGGCTAGATGGGCACACAAAGCGCTACGGCGCTTGTCGAGCATGCACAAGGTAATGCATACACAAATTTCCAACAGTTAATTGCCACAAGCCTCTCTACAACAGTCTCATCGCCAAGATCCATTCGAGCTCAATGAACGCAGTTCCCGCTATAGCTCTCATATGTTGCGAATTCTCCCACGAAGGACTCCTTCCTGGTTTGTGCTTTTGAGCAGTAAGTAATAGGAGCGTTTCTTGGAGTTTCGAATTGCAGGGCCTGGGCATCACCATCTTTAGGATGGCCTATATGTTCAAGACGGCCTGGTGCACCAAAGGTTTCCACTGGCCGATGTGCCATACTTCCAGAAGATAGCTGCTGCGTCCATAAACCATTCAGCTCGATTTTACGGCGTTCCGTACTGTTTGTCCTTGTGGCCAAAGAAACTTCGTTGCCGGTAGGTGGAGCAGTGGAGCTGGAGAAGCTGGCGCAATTGCGTGTCAAGTCCGCAATAGAAATTCGTTTTTCTTTCCGTAAAACTAACGACATCCCACGCGTCCTCCAAGCTGTGTCAATTCTAGAAACGTGCGTTTTTGCCTGGAGAATCTTGGCAGCGTGGAATGTCCCAGGCCTTAGATTGAGAAGGCCCACAAAAGCAACATGTTGACATGGTTCGATACAGAAGGGGAAAGATTTAGTATCCCCCCCCCCCTCCCCCCACCTCGGGTGTTTCACGATCAGTCCCTTGTTTGTTTGGAGGCTTCTTGAAATGTATCACTGCAAGGCCGTAGGATGGGCCTTGAATGAGAAGAGTTGCAAGATGTTCTATGGCGTGCAGGTAAAGAAGGAGCAGATTGCCAGTACAACGGCTCCGCACCGGCTTGTCCGAATCCGAAGAGTGGCGAATGTAGCAACAAAAAGTACCGGGCCGGGATTCAAAGTCAATGCATGGGGCTTGATCCTGGGAACGTGTTTGCTCTTGCACCCAGCAAACCAAGCTGTGGCTCTGGACATCGAGACCGCTCAAAAAACATGGAAATGTCTTTTGGGTGGATGCAGGTGCTGTTGTGCTCCACCTCCTCATTTGTTGGGATTCGTTGTTTCTTGTGAATCCAGCTGATCGCATGTTCTTCAGATCTGAGCTGGTTCGATGCGTGGGAGATCCTTCATGCGCTGCCAATTTAGTTTGTCTGGAAATTTGCAGTCCAGGAGACTTGAATTGCCAAGTATTATTTGATTTTATAGACTTTCTGGGATCAAGTTTTTCACTCTGTTTCTGTTCCTCTCTCTCTCTCTCGTTTTGTTTCCGAATATAGGTCAGATGTGGAGACATTTTCCAGAACAAGGTTGTAGAGGAATTCAACACATGCCTCCTGAGCAAAAAAAAGTGCATCCCTCAAAGTGCCAACGACGGCACCTACCCGGTACCTCCAGACTGCGCTTTGGTGGAAAAGTTCAACACCCAAGACTTCACAGGCACATGGTATATTACCAGCGGTCTCAATCCCTTGTTCGATCTCTACGATTGCCAAGTCCATGAGTTCTCGGCCAGCCCCAACAAGCTCACCGGAAAATTGACGTGGAGGGTGACCACCCCCGACGGCGGCTTCATCACACGCGACGCAACACAAAATTTTGTGCAGAAGAATCCCAAACGCCCGGGAGTCCTCTCCAATCATGACAACGAGTACCTCAATTACAAGGAAGATTGGTGAGCAAACGTCCAACAACCGCCATGAATCTTATAAGGAAAGCTTCCGTGTGCGTGCGGTGCGCGATTGCCAGCATAGCTGCGAATCCTTCATGAGCAATTGACGGATTGATTGGGGGCTCTTGCGCAGGTTCATCGTCTCCGCGCGGCTCAACAAGCAACCGGACGACTACATTTTCGTGTACTACACCGGGTCCAACGATGCATGGGACGGCTATGGTGGGGCTATTGTCTACACACGGAGTTCAAGCCTCCCCAAGTCCATTGCCCCCGAGCTGCGGCTTGCTGCTGCTAAAGTCGGCTTGGATTTTGACAACTTCAAGACGACTGACAACAGTTGCACTCCGCAGCCATCTTTGTTTGCTAAAGTCCACAAGAGATTGTTCGAAGGAGAGAAAGCTCTAGCTAATAGTTCTAACTAGTCATTATTCTCCTCTTTGTGTTTAGAATTATTCTACGAAGTGTCTCCTACGTAACATAACCCTACATCCTAACTTGCCACGCCATCAGACAGCAAGGCGAGCAAAGAACGGCAGAATGTAGCGAGACAGCGAGGATGCTTTTGGCTCAGAGCGAATAAAATAATGATACATGGTATTTAGAATGTATTACACTCCTTGAACTTGAAGCTCTCCTCCGTTCCACCGAGGTAAATGGCCAGATATACGCCATAAGGCACGAAAACATTGTCATGATGGCGATCTCCCAAGATCTGCAGTCCCTAACAGCCCTTGAATTCCTTCATTCACGTGAAAAACAAAAGGACAAGGTGACCCATCCCTCCCACCAGTGGTCCCGTTACTAATGAATGGTGAGTGTGCTAAGGAGTTACCGTGTAGGAGTCTGTGGCGTATTGGAAAAATGGCAACCCGTTGTGCATCACTCCAGCTCCTGTTACCAGTTGCATCAGCTGCACCAATAGCGAAGCCCAGAAGTAGCAGGAAATGCAGCAAACGTGCGAGATCCAAGGTTGTGGCACGGGCAGCTCCGCCTCAAGAGGCCCTTCTCGGATCACTGAGTAAGCAGTAGTGCTGTTCTAGATTCATGGGTATGGTCGAACAGCAAAATGATTGAATGCTATACAGAGGAGCTCCAGAGCCTTGTCTCCCCCAAGGTTGAAGAGAGCCAAAGGAGCCGTGCGAAATCGACTGCAGAGGAAGTCATGGATGGCATCTCCCTTGATTCCAAAGTTGTTCTCATCACAGGTCTGGGAATTGATCGGTTTCGGCATCGACACCATACCTTTCCTCCATGTGCAGGCGGTAGCGCTGGGATTGGATTCGAAACATCTAGAGTGCTCGCAAGAAGAGGTGCTCATGTCGTCATTGCCTCCGAGAGCCTTAAGGCTGCACACGCAGCAAAACTCAAGATTTTGGAGCAAACACCCAATGCACAGGTCACCGTGCTCCATCTCAATCTCGGGTCGATGTACTCTGTGCGAAACTTCGTGGCTAAGTTCAAAGCTCTGGGCCTGCCACTTCACATACTCATGTAAGTATCTTCATACACACAAATTAAAGCTCATGGTTGACAAAGTTATGTCTGAAGTAACAATGCAGGAATCGCTTCAAGCCAGTTCGTCCTGTCAGAGGATGGCCTGGAGATGACATTTGCAGTGAATCACGTTGGCCATTTCGTTCTCACTCACTCACTGCTCGACTTGATAGAGGAGACTGCAACGCAATCCGGCAACCGAGGCAGAATCGTCGTTGTTGCTTCCAGCCAACACGAGAGTGCTCGGGGAATTAATTTTAAGAATCTTCACAGAAAAAGTTGGATGTTCGCAGTCCCTGTTTTGCAGAGGTATAGTATGGTATGGTTATAAAGAAAACTTACACATTACAATGAATTTGCAGCATTCATGGACTGTCCACGGTTTATGCACAGACCAAACTTGCTAACATATTGTTTGCCAAGGAACTGGCACGTAGACTCGAGGTTGGTCCTGTTTACTTTGTTTTTGCTCCTCTGGTCTGAACGTTCTCCAGGAGCAAGGAGTGAACATCTCCGTGAACGCGTTGCACCCTGGAGTATTCAACAGCAGCTTCGTTGAGAAATTTGCTGAACCAGCAGGCTGTGAGAAAGCTTACCTGAATATTCCATCTGGATTGATTCTGATCTTTGCCCCGTTCCAGTGGCATTTTCGTGGATTGAACCATTCTTGAAGACGATTGAACAAGGAGCAGCTACAACATGCTACGTGGCGGCACACCCAGATGTCGAGGGCATTTCCGGAAAATACTTTGCAGACTGCCAGGAAACCTCAGGCAGCAAGTATGCCAGCGACATGGAGCTGGGCAAAGAGCTATGGGCCTACACAGAGGACCTCATCGCGTCCCACGCTAATCTAGAAGACTGCCATCTGCCATCTTAGCGGCTCCCACTATTGTGCGGCTTTCACTGTCGCTCTGGATCTTGCTCGCAGCTCTATAAGCTGTTTCACATCACCTCGCATGGAATTTCCAGGTGTATTATACCGATTCTTTCTGAGCTCTCTCCAGGTAAGCTGCGGCAACAGATTTATATTATGTAATCTTCATCATGCTATGGGCAAGATCATCTGGAGAAGTACGCAAGAACCGAAGAGGATGGAGGCTCCCATCGTACAAAGCCACAAAGATTCTTGGCAGCTCGAAGAAAAACAGAACGGAGAGCAATCATGCCACAAAATTGACCGTGTAGAAGCAGAATCTCGCTAGTTTTGGAGCAGCTTCTCTATGAGAAAGCACAAAGGTTATTTGCTGCTGTAAGTATCCAAGGGAGGTTGACGAGGGCATTTGCATGTGCCAGACCGGGTTTCAGCACATATCGACAGCTTACTTGGGATACGACATCCCAGAAGCATTGCTGCCAAATGCGGACTTCCCCCAAACACCGTGAGCAAATGAGCACCACGGAACTCTAGTTCCGTTCCAACATAGTGCGAAGAAACGGAGCTTGGGGAGTCCCAAACAAAGACGGTAACTCCGTATTCGTCGTACATTGTAGTTTTCCGGAACGGATTACTAGTATTTATCCTGAGCCAACGGAAAACGAAACTCCAGGAGTCAGAAAGCAGCCGCGATTGCGGCAGTGGGACAATCCAAGTCACGAGCATTGTTCTTACTTGATTGTGGACTTTCTGCTGCTCCTGATGTTAACGAAGTCGGGAGTATCTGTGCCTCTTCATGTGTGAAAGAGCGAAGCCAAAGTGAATCACTTAAAAGGGCAGTTCCTCTTCAATCATTAGGTGTCCGCGTCCTCTAAATGCATGGTCCATCACGGCTGTGTTGGAACAAGAGGAGCCGAGAGCTCCGCATGTCTCAGCAACATTCCATCCAAACCAAGCTCGCGTTCTTGGAATCTAGTCGCTGAGCCGAGCCGCAGCAGCACTGTGAATGAACAAACCGCCAAGCTCTGCGTGTGTTGTTGATTGATGGTGGACCTTCCTGCGCAACTTTGAGCACAGAGCACCACCCTCCATGTGTGTAAGCATGCAGAGAAAGTGTTGACGACATTGAGTTGTTTGGTCCTGTCTGCTTCTCTTCTTCGTCTTACGTTGTTATTGTTGCTTGTTTAACTGTTCTTGCTGTTGCTTGTGCATCAGCTCCAGGATCAAGCTCGCTTTGCGCCTGGCCCTGCTGGTGCCGTTTTGCACGAGCTCCGCCAAAGGAACCCCGGCGTCGTACTGTTGCGCTGTGACAAGATGAGCTGCGTCGTTCTGGCCCAGAGCAAGGAGAACAGCAGCTGCATTCTCCTTGTTCCTGGCCGAGCCGGAACGTATGAGCTCCACCAAAAGTGGGATGGTTGACTCCTGGCCGATTGCAACGCGCCCCTCCTGGTGCGTTGCAAGTATTGCCAGAATAGCCAAAGCTTCATCCACCATGCCTGCGTTTGGATCCAGCAGCTCCATCAGCGGCGGAACCACGCCAGCTCTCACTGCCTTGGCCTTGTTGCCTTGGTATATGGACAAGTTGAAAAGGGCAGTGGCTGCGTCCTTTTTGCCTCGGGGAGTGCCTTCTCTGAGCAAGTTCACTAGAGCTGGAATCGCAGCCGTCTGGCCAATCGTCACCTTGTTATCGTCCACAACCGAGAGGCTGAAGAGCGTAGCAGCGGCATTCTCTCTTGCCTCCATGCTGCCTGACTTGAGAACCTCGACAATCGGATTTATAGCACCTGCCTGGACGATCTGAGCCTTGTTGGGGTCGTGGATGGAGAGATTGAGCAGAGCGGTAACTGCATGCTCTTGTATCCGCGTGTCCGTGGATGACAAGAGTCCAATCAGCAGCGGAACACCTCCAGCTTCTGCAATGCAAATCCTGTTGTCGATGCTTCTCTTTGCCAGCAGCCTGAGGTCCGCCACAGCTATCCTTTGCACATCCACTTGGGGGCTGGAAAGCTTCTGCAGTAGCGCCTCTACGGCCACCCTGTCTCCACATGCTTCCAAGTCGGACGAGTGACCACCCCGACTCGTGCCAACTTTCTTTGGCAGTTCGATCCCGTTGGTTTCGCACCACTGACAGATGAGACTCCGGAGAACATAGTTTGGAGTCAGCACCAGATGCGGGAGCGTCTGCTGCGTTATCGGGCATGTCTTGTGGCCGGCATCTAGCCACTTTTGGATGTAGGAGCGCTCGTAAGTCTGCAGAATCACGACAATTAATAAAAGAATTCACGATGAGAGCACGTAACCTGGCCAGTTGCAACGATGACGGGGTCTTTCATCAGTTCCAGCGAGATTGGGCACCGGAAATCCTCTGGAATGGCTGGGTTGCTCAGCTTGTCTGATCGCGGTGACGGTGACAAGGGATTTCTCATAGCGAAGTCCACTCGTGCTTTGTCGATTGAAACATAAGGTTCGTCCGCGTCCGAGATGGCAACGCCCTTGAGCCTTCCCAGCACCATCTTGATTGCAGCGTCAAGGTCACCACCTTTGTCGAGCTTCAGGCTCTCCTGCGCACGAAACTCCTCCTCCTTTATCTCGGACCAGGTTTTGAGGTGTAGCTTGTCGGCTAGTCTCTCCGCTGCCATTCTATCATAGTCTCGTTCGTCACTCATGCTGCATCGCATCAGGTCCTCGATCAGCTCCGTGTCGATAACTTCTGCTTTGCCTTTGGCCCTCTTGAGCTGCGCATGGAGGAGCTCCACCTGCGCATGGATCACAATCATCATCGAAAGCTCACCAAGGAAGACAGGTTTTGGTCGACATACCTGTTCTCGGACCTCTTCCGAGAGATTCAGTGAATTGTATGGCAGGGAATCTAGCACATGCTCCAAATCCGCGGTCACGGATTGGAAGCTGCTGGCAATTCCTTCTCTTTTCATGATCTAGATTTCCATCTGCAGTTCAGGCAAGTCAAAGGAGAACTTTGCGGCTTACCAGGAAAATTTTGCTTCCCTTGTGGCAGAGAGAGAGGAGGTCCTTGGCCGAGTGGAGAACGAGCTTGAGGTCGTGGAAGGGGCTAAGGGAATCAAGCGAGCTGGCCTCCCTCGCCTCCTCAAGCAGCGGGGCCAAGAGCTTGAGTCGGCGGGCGAGATTGGTGCATTCCTTGCGGTGCGATCTGGCGTAGTCCCCCAGGGATGATATCTCGTTGAGCAGCCCAATGAGAGTCTCCACCAGCTCCTGGAACTCACCTTGTCCGGCCATAGCGGCCTATGATACCCTAATCAATCACCAGGGCAGCTTAGATCTCGCGTGATTCATGGAGCTCGTTGTAAACGCGTTGCAATCACGCGGCCGCTGGAGCAGCCCTTGCCAGGAATCGAATTGACAAATCCAAGTGAGAGAGAGAATTAGAGCCACGAGATCGAAGGGAGAAAGCCCCAGCCGCCCTGTCCGACTTTGATTCATTCACACAAAAATCAAAATTTCGCCGCCAGCTGGCGGGAGAATGTGGCGTCACGCGTACACGTCAGCCCTCGTCCTCCCTCCACTTCGCGTTTTAGGGCGATGCGATGAATGCGCCGCTCGATCGGGTGCTTCTTCTCGTATAGGCAGCAGCCCGCCCGGGAGGCGGCAGAGGGGGTGAGATGGGCGGGCGTGATCGCGGCGCTCAAGGCGTGTGGCGCGACAGGGGAGGTAGAGGCGGGGCGAAGCATTCATCGCGGCGCGGAGCAAAGGGGCGGCTGGAGCATCTACGCGCACAATGCCGTCATCGAGATGTATGCCAAGTGTGGGCATACCAGGGACGCGAGCGCCGCGTTCTGGCGCATTCCTTGCCACGATCAGGCGTCGTGGAACAGCCTCATTCTGGGATACGCCGCCACTGCCGATGCGGCTGCTGCCCGCCACCTCCTCGACTGCATGGCGTCCTCCGGCTGCCCGCCCACCGCTCCAACGTTCCTTGCCGCGCTCCGGGCCTGTGTTGCCACTGCCGCCACCAAATCCAAGCTCGATGCCCTCGACTGGGGAATGTCTCTGCACTCCCAGGCTGGGCAGCTGGTGGAGAATGATCTGTTCGTGGGCAGCGCTCTCATCGACATGTACGCCAAGTGTGGCAGCCTGCTCGATGCTCGGGCGGTCTTCGACCGGATGGCGCTCCACGATCTCGTGTCGTGGACTTGCCTCATACTCGGCTTTGCGGAGAACGGGCAGGGTGACATGGGCTTGGAGCTGTTTGCGAGCATGACATCGCAGGGGGGCTGCCAACCAAGCTCGCGGACCTTCGTGGCCGCGCTTGTGGCTTGCGCGGCCTCGGCAGACAAGGAGGTGGGGCGGCTCATGGATGGCCAGCTCGTTAAGGTGGCGTCCCTCGACAAATGCTGCGCTCTTCATGCCGGAGCTGTGGAGATTGGGGCCGAGTCGGACACCTTCGTGGCCAACACTGTGATCGACGTCTTCTCGAGGTGCGGGAGCCTTGTCAATGCCCGCAACGTGTTCGATAGGATGGTGCGCCGCGATGTTGTGTCGTGGAACGTGATGATCTCCGGCTATGCAGACAATGGGCACGGTGACGCTGCTCTGGACCTTTTTGCTCGCATCGGCTGTGCTCCCACTTCTCGGACTTTTGTTGCGGCTCTCACGGCCTGTTGCAGCGTGGCGGAACACTCGTCACGAGACGAGGGCCTGAGCAAGGGACGGGCTGTCCATGCACAAGCAAGGTCGAGTGGCTACGAGTTTGACGTCTATGTCGCAAGCACGCTTGTGTTCATGTATGCAAAGTGCGGGTGCCTTGTGGAGGCCTGTCGAGTCTTCCAGCGCATGCCGAGCCATGACGTGGTAGCGTCGACTGCGTTGATGCTGGGTTACACGGACAACGGGGAGTGTGGCCTCGCCTTGGAGCTGTATCAGCGCATGCAAGGCCATGGTGCCGAGACTTACGTCGCCGCTCTGAAAGCCTGTGCGGCCTTGGCAGACAAGGAGGAATGGCAACGAGAAGTTGGCAGCGGTAGGCTTGTCAAGGCCCAGAGCCTGGAAACCGGGGCACGGATTCATTCGCAGGCAGCCGAGAGCGGGTGTGAGTCGGACGTCTTTGTTTCTAACACGCTCATCGACATGTACTGCAAATGCGGGAGTGTGGCCGATGCTCGAGCAGTGTTTGATGCGATGAAGCAGGGCCGGAGCCTTGTGTCCTGGAATGCGCTCCTACTGGGGTACGTAGAGAACGGTGAAGACGAGGTGGCACTCGAGACCTTGTCCAGGATGAGTTTGAGCTGTGCGCCCGATGCAAGGAGTTACGTTGCCGGACTCATGGCTTGCGGGAACCTGGTGGCGCTGGATGCCGGAAGACAGATTCACGCTCTTATTTGTCGCGAGGAGCTGGACAGGGGCAATGCTTTCGTGGTGCATCGGCTGGTGGACTTTTACGGCAAATGTGGGAGGCTGCTGGACGCGCAGCTCGTGTTTGATGCGTCGGGTGTGGAAACAACAAGGGACGTGCTGATATGGAGCGCACTCATCGGGGGCTATAGTTGCCAAGGAGGTACCGCGCAGGCGTTTCGATTCTTTGAGGACATGAAGAACGAAGCCGTGCAACCCAATGCTGTGACGTTTATCTCTCTTCTCAACGCTTGCAACCATGGAGGATTGGTCGACGATGGCGAGCGATTGTTTGCCACAATGCATGCTCAATACGGCATCCAGCCGGAGATCAGGCACTATCACTGCATGGTAGACATGCTTGGACGTGCCAACCGGCTCGACGACGCGGTAACCATGGTTGCCAGCATGCCGTTTGAAGCCACACTTGTGACATGGACCACCGTGCTGGGTGCGTGCCGCAAGTGGAATAACATGCCGCTGGGGAAGCTCGCGTTTGAGGCGTCCTTGAGGCTGGATGACAGCGATGCTGCCACTTACACTCTGATGGCCAATATCTACGGCAGCCTTGGGATGTGGCAAGAGCAGTTCGAGGTGTTGGTGGCCATGAGGCGGAGAACCTCGGCTGCCGCTCTTGGGGTCTGATATTTTGCTCAAGTTTCTATTTGTTGGGGGCGAAGGAGCGGTGTATGCCTCGGTGCCCACACTTGGCTCCACAGCAGGGATGCAGGCCGCCAAGGGCTTTGTGGACGCGGATCCACACATGGAGTTGGAGGCAACCCATGATTGGAGATGACGGCCCGCTGGTGCTCGGAGGAAAGCAAGCTGCACAGGAGCATCGCTACCAAGTCAGGCAGACGGTCCTAGCTGCATTCAAGGCGTCTGGCACTCTCAAGGAACTCGGGACTGGCAAGAGGATCCAGGCTGATGCTCTTGAACAGGGACACCTGACGGGCGATGGAGAGGACAGCTACGCTTTAAACTCGCTTGTGAATATGTATGCCAAGTGTGGAAGCCTGGTGGAGGCTCGTGCCGAGTTTGAAAAGTTGCAGCGCCGGGATGCCGTGTCGTGGACAACACTTATCCTGGCGTATACGGAGAATGGACGAGGCGGGGAAGCCTTGGAACTCTTCTCGCGCATGGCGGACGAGGGTTGCCTGCCGGACGGGCGCACCTATCTTGCTGCTCTCGTGGCCTGTGCGAGCTTGGTTGCCAAGGAGGAAGGCAAGAGAGTTGACAACAGAAAGAGGTGCATGGACAGAGGCATGGCTATATTCTGGCAAGCGTCAACTAACGGGTGCTTCGACGTGTTCGTGGCCAACACGCTCATGGACCTCTTGTCAAAGTGTGGGAGCATGCCTCAAGCCCACGCTGTTTTTGACAGGATTCCGTGCCATAGCATTGTGTCGTGGACAGTCTTGACTCTGGGATATGTCGAGAATGGAGAGCCCGAAACAGCACTTATGCTTTTCAGCGTCATGCAAGATCAACAGGACTTTGTTCCCAACTCTCGGCTTTACGTCGCAGCTCTCATGGCTTGTGCTAGCCTTGCAACCAAGGAAGAAGGGCGGCTGGTCGATGGAAGGCTTGTGAAGTTACGATGCCTGGAGAGGGGTATGGACGTCCACTCTCAGTCGAGAACAAGTGGCTGTGACTCTGTCCCGTTTGTGGCAAACACGCTCATCGACATGTATTCGAAGTGTGGGAGCCTGCTTGATGCCAAGAAGGTGTTTGACAGCACTCAAGCGCGAGATGCTGTTGCTTGGACTGCCATGATGCTTGGCTATGCCGAGAATGGAGAAGCCGAGCGTGCTCTTCATCTGTTCGCGTGCATGGAGCAGCAAGGCTGCAGTCCACGGCCCCAGACGTTTGTGGCGGCGTTGGTTGCCTGCGGTAATATCGTTGCACTGGATGCCGCCAAGAAGATTCACGCCGTTATCTGCAGGCAAGGAGTGGAGAGCAACACCATTGTGGCAAACTGCCTCGTGGACTGCTACAGCCGGTGTGGCAGCCTAACTGCTGCCGAGCTCGTCTTCGCTTGGATGGTGAGAAAGGACGTGGTGTCATGGAGCTCCATGCTATCGGGCTACAGCTGCCAGGGAGCCACGGCTCAAGTGTTCGATCTCTTTCATCAAATGGTGTTCGAGAAAGTCGAGCCAGACAAGATGTCTCTCACGGCACTTCTCACGTCATGCAGCCGCGCAGGCCTCGTAGATAAGGGGATGAAATGCTTCCGCAGCATGCTGGCCGAGTATAGAGTTGACCCCGACGTTCATCACTACCACGTCGCCATCGACATGCTGGGCCGGGCTAACCGGCTTCACGAGGCGGTGGCAATGGTCAAGGCAATGCCGTTCAAGCCGAAGCTCGTGACGTGGATGACCGTCTTGTCCGCCTGTCACAAGTGGAAGGAGGTTGCGCTGGGAAGGCTGGCGTTCGACTGTGTGATGAAGCTGGACGACTCGGAGGATGCCGCTTACGTTCTCATGGGCAACATCTACGGCAGTGTGGGCATGTGGAAGGAGAAGTCGGACATGTTCTCCCTGGGGATGAGCAAGGGACGGGGAGGCGACAATGCGACTACTCATACTCCTCGTGATGGAATTCGATCATCACTTGACAGCCATGGCTAGCACTTTAGACTGCTCCTGCCACATGCCCAGGCTTCCATACAGTCCTGCCATGACAACGTATGCGGACGCCTGCAAGTTCCCGCCAGGAAGCTTGAGTAGTGACTCAAATGCCTCTTGTGCCACTGCCAAGTTCTTCCACTTCTTGCATGCATCCAGCAGTATGGTCCAGGTCACCAATGTTTTCTCTACAGGCATCGTCTTAGCCATGTCCAAGGCGGCATGCAGCTGGTTCATTCGCCCAAGCATGTCAATCATGCAGTGGTAGTGCTGAATGGCTGGGTCGAGGCCGTGCTTGGAGGACATGGACTCGAAGCAGGCCATGCCTTTGTCTACTAAACCTTCATGGTTGCACGCGGTGAGCACACAGAGGAAAGTGACACCGTCTGGCTTTACACCCTGAGCTTGCATCCTTTCAAACACGGTGAACACCGTGACTTGCTGCTCGAGCTTAGAGCCACAGTTGCAGCTGCAAGCAGCCATGAGCGCGTTCCATGTAACCAGGCTCACACTGTCTAGCGTCTCAAACACACGCACGGCATTGCCGATGCTCCCACATTTACCATAGAACCCGACCAAGCAGCTTGCAACGAATGCCTCGACCTCGAGGCCACTCCGGCATGTCTCTGCGTGTATTTCCCGCCCATAGCTGATAGCTGCATTGCCGCATGCTACGAGAAGAGCTACGTGTGTTCGAGCATCCGGCTTGCAACCTTCGTGCCTCATACACGCAAACAGATCCAGAGCCAATAGCTCCTGTTCATTCTCCGCGCATCCCAGGAGCAAGGCATTCCACGACACCACGTCACGGTGGAACATCCTGTCGAACGTCCCGCGAGCATCTAAAAGGCTTCCGCACTTGGAGTAGAGATCCACAAGCGCGTTTGCAACGAACATATCTCCGTCGTGGCCGCATTGCCAGGCTTGGGAGTGGAGCCCCATCCCTCTCTCTAAAGCCTTCAACTTCAGAGTTGAAGGCTTTAGACCACCATCTCCAAGATAGTCATGCTTGCCATCCGAGACCGCAGAGGCTGGTTGTGCTTCCTCCACAGCTGCCAGTCTAGAGCATGCCGTCAGCGCAGCGACAAAGCATCGGGCGTCCGGTTGACAACCCTCGAGCTGCATCCATGCAAACAGGACGAATGCGACCTTGCAATCTCCAGCTTCTGCATAGCCAAGGATGATGCTCGTCCAGCACACGACATCGCGGTGCTGCATCTTGTGGAAAGTTTCCCACGCATCTGCAAGGCTGCCGCATTTAACGTACATGTCAACCAAGCTGCCCCCGACAAACGTGTCCTTGGAGTCCAAACCAGTCTTGGCAACTTGAGAATGGATAAGCATCCCGCGGTGGAGGTCCCCCAGGCTGCCACAGGCCTTGAGCGCCGCCACGAAAGTCAGAGCACTCGGATCATGCATCTGAGCAAATGCGTGTAGAGCTTGAGCAGGCTGCCCGTTGTCCACATATCCCAGGATCAAGGCCGTCCAGGTGACAACGTCGCGATCGTGGTGCGGCATTGCGTCAAACACAGCTCGGGCATCTGTCATGCTCCCACACTTTGCATACATGTCCACAAGGGCACTCGCCACAAACACGTCCGAGCCACATGATCCGCTGGTAACGGACTGGACGTGAAGGTCTCTGCCGATGTCGAGCCACAACCTTTTGCAAGTAACGTCGTCGCGTGCTAGGCTGGTCACTGCCATCAAAGCAGCAGTGTAGCTCCGGGCATCGGGTTCGCAGCCGCCTTCCAGCTGCATGCGTTGGAAGAGGTCCAAGGCCACACGGCCCATGCCTTTGGATGCATATCCCAGCACGAGTGCGGTCCATGAGACAACGTCGCGCTCCTGCTCGGCTATGGCATCAAATGCCGCTTGCGCATCGGCCATGTCACTGCTGCACTTGGCATACATGCTGACAAGGGTGTTGGCGGCGTAGATGTTGGAGGCGAAGAGCTGCGTCCCCTCACTTGTGGCATGGACTCGCTTCCCAAACGCGAGGTTCTTTGTGCTGCACGCGGATTTTAACGCTGCAATTAGGCTCCACACTGGCGCCACCAGCTGCTCCACGTTGGAGGTGCGGCAACGATATCCATTTCTATGTAGGGAAGTCCAGATCCCTGGCATTGAAGCAGATGACCTGTGTGGGCATTTGCGGTGATACCTGCAGTCGCTAGCCTGTGTTTACGTTGGCCGAAAGCACGTAGCTGCTAGCCTCAGAATCTAATCCCAATGAAACTAGCGATGTGAGTGCAGCACGGCCCACTCCAGCACACTTCCATCTGGAAGATGCATCTAGCAGCAGCGTCCAAGTCACCGCATTGGGCTGAAAGGGCATTGCCTCGAGCACCTCCACAGCAGCATCCAGCTCGTTCACCCGGCCAAGCATGTCAACCACGCAGTGGTAATGCTCAATGCCAGCACAGGCGCCATACTTGTCACGCAGCACTCGCAAGTAGTGCCTTGCCCTGTCCACGCATCCACCATGGCTGCACGCAGTGAGAAGGCAGATGAATGTTACGCTGTCTGGGTGAGGACGCCCGCCCTCCTCTAGGAGATCAAACAGTGCGGACGCGGCGCTCACATGTCCTGAGCGGCTGTATCCCGAGATCAAAGCATTCCATCCAGCAATGTCAATGCTGTCGATGGCAGCCGAGTCAAAAACGTGCTGTGCGTCAGCAATGCGGCCGCACTTTGCATACGCATCGACGAGGCAAGTGACAAGGATCCCGCCATCGTCGAGAGGGCCATGATCATGGTACCTGTACAAGCGGGCGTGTATGGCCTTTGTTGCGACCGAGTCCCCCACACTTGAGCAAGCCGAAAGAGCTGCCGCGCACGCCCTTGCCGCGGGGATCCCACTATCGGACGCCTTACTATCTCTTTGTCGTGAAAGCGCCAGGGCGAGCTCTGCCTCGCCATTCACGGCACAGCCGCGGATGAGTGAATTCCAAGACACGTCGGTGTGATATTTGATGCTGTCGAAAACACGGCGCATGTCTGCAACGCTTCCACACTTGGCATACACATCCAGCAGGGCGTTGGCAACCACCGTGTCCGATAGTTTTGTTTGTGTAAGTTGCGCATGAACGGCCATGCATCGCTCCAGAGACACCAGCTTTGCTACCACATGTTTGCCGCCAGGCCTTCCTGTTTCCGAGATGCCCGACCCTTGTTCTCCTTCCGCAAGACATGCCAGCGCCTTGAAAGCCGCGGCAAACGTCCACGCATCTGGCTGACAGCCATCTAATTGTTTCTGTAGCATGAGCTCGAAGAACTGCAGAGCAACCCGAGGCATTGCAGCTCCCGACATGAGTGCATTGCATGACACCACGTCCGGTTGCAGCATTGTGGAAAACACTCGGCTTGCATCGTCAGCGCTGCCACACTTGGCGTACATGTCAACAAGGCTGTTGGAGACGACTGTGTGATAAGCAAGGTTGTGGCGGCTGGCAGCATGAGCGTGGAGCGCCATGCCTTTCTCCAGAATTGCTAGGCGCTGACAACCCCTCGAATTCACTTTGGCCGCTGCCAGACTGCTACAAGCCTTGAATGCAGCTGTATAAGTTGCGAGCCCCGCATCTAAGGTGGCAGTCATGGACGCAAACGATTCCAGCGCCAAGTCAGCCATGCCATTGTCAACATAGCCCAAAATGAGTGAAGTCCAAGCGTTGGGATCAGGTTGCCGCATCCCGTCAAAGACCATTTGAGCATCGACCATACTCCAGCACTTGGCATACATATCCACAAGAGCGTTGGCTACAACCTTGTCTTCCTCGCAGCCCCTCTCTCTTGCGTGAGCATGGAGAGCCATCCCATTTTCTAGGCCCCGTAACTTGCCTGCTGGCTCGATGGTTGCTGCTGCCACATTGGGGCAAGCTCTCAACGCAGCAGCAAAAGCCATGGAATCACAGCCTGCACATCGCGTCATGAGCTCAAAACACTCGAGAGCTGCCTCTGCCTTGCCTTCACCAGCATAGCCCAGCACCAGCACGGTCCATGACACGAGATCAACGTTACGTCTAGACCAGGCAGCGTCAAACACTAGACAGGCATCGGCAAAGCTCCCACATTTGACGTACATATCCATGAGTGAGCTCACCACGTACCTGTCGGGCTTGGAGCTTATGAGCAGCAGCTGAGCATGAACAGCCATGCCTACCTCCAGAGCCGCAAGCTTGACGAGCTTACCATCGATTAACGTCACCTCCTCGTTTGCTGCCAGGCAATTTGCACACGATTTGAGCACAGCAACAAAGGTGCGCCCGTTTGGTGGTGGATGGCTCCGATCTGCTTGCATGTGTTGGAAGAGTGTGAGGGCGGATTGGCCGTCCCCGTTGTCAGCATAGCTGAGAATGAGCGCGGTCCATGACACAGCATCTGGCCGCAGCAACCTATCAAACACCATGTGGGAGTCGACTGGGCTCCCACACTTGCCATAGACGCTGATGAGTGTGTTGGCTAGGAGCCTGTCATCATCCTTGCATATTCTGGAAGCTCGAGAGGCAATAAACATCGCCTTTTCTAGTGACACCATCTTCACAGCCCCTAGCTGAGAGTCCTCTTCTTGATTCGCCAGAGAGGCACACGCCTTGAGACCCGCAGTGAAGGTTTGGGCATCTGGCAGGGGGCAGCAGTGGTGCTTTACGTTCATTACCTTAAGAAGCAGCAAAACCATCTCTCCCTCGCCATTGGTAGCATATCCCCACAGCAGTGCATTCCATAGCACCAAGTCAGGAGGCCGGGGCATCCCGTCGAAGACGCTGCGAGCGTCTGCCATGCTACCGCATTTGGCGTACATATCTACCAGGCTGCTCGCAACGTACATGTTGTGCTCCAGCCCGCAATCAGCTGCTTGCCGGTGAAGTCGTCGCCCTCCCTCCAAATCTCGCGACCTGCCACACGACTTCAACGATGCAATCAGGTCACATACCTTGTTCCTCAGCTGCACGTGAAGGGGCACATGTCTCTTCTCTTGAAGAGACATCCGGTGCTCCGTAAGCGCTAAATAGCCATTCACAGAAGAATTCCAGCATTTGGCCCAACTGGGCATACTATCTTAGCTACAGGAGCTCATGAACCATGACCTGTGGGGCCAAGTGCCAGAAGTGTACAACCGTGAGGCTTACACTTCGCTCCTACGGGAGTGCATCAGTGGAAGGGCGCTAGAAAGAGGGGCACGCATCCATGCCCGGTTGATAGCAATAGAGAAAGACAAAGACACCGCTATTGGGAACTTGCTGGTGCAAATGTATGCCAAGTGCGGAGATTTGCACCGAGCAAGAAAGGCTTTCTACAGCATAGAGCGAAGGAACAGTGTGTCATGGACGGTGATGCTGGCTGCCTATATCGATCACGGCAAACAAGAGCAAGGACTCTGCTTGTTCCACACTATGGACCTGGAGGGAGCCCAGGCAGACATGGATGCGTTCACCTTGTCATGCGTGCTCAGCGCGTGCTCCAGCCTAGGGGCAGGCGCAGAGGGCCAGGCCATCCATGCTCGTCTCGTTGCGTGCGGATACGAGCTCGACATTCCGCTACAAAACGCCCTCGTCACCATGTATGCCAAGTCGGGCAGCATTCAGGTGGCAAGGCAGGTGTTTGAGAACATGGCCGCGAGAAACCTCATCTCGTGGAATGCCATCCTTCTCGCTAACCACCACAACCGCTTCAACGTTGAGGCATGCCTCATCTACCTCCGCATGAACTTGGAAGGCGTGCAGCCAAATGCAGTGACATTTGTAGCGGTCGTCGGTGCCTTGTCCGAGCAGGGACCGGGACTTAAAACCGTCTTAAGAGGCCGGGCGGTCCACGCGCGAGCGGCTGCGTCCGGCTTTGCCTCCCAAACCGTGCTCCAAAACGCTCTCATCAGCATGTACTCAAGGTGCCACTGCCTAGAAGAGGCCAGGAGAGTGTTCGACAACATCCAAGACAAGAGCCGTGTGTCGTGGACATCGATCATCTCGGCCTATGTCCAGCACGAGCGGGGTGACGAGTCGCTGAAGATGTTCCTGGCCATGAACTTGGACGGCATGCAGCCGGACGAAATGACACTGTCTGCCCTCTGTGCTGCGTGCTGCCAGCTTGAGGATCGAGGCCGAGGCCTGGCAGTGGGAAGGGGCGTCCATACACGGATCCGAGTTGCTGGCCACGACCAAAACCCCGTGGTTGGAACAGCTCTGGTGTGCATGTACGCCCGATGCGGCTGCCTGCTGGAGGCCGCAGCAGTCTTTAACAAGCTGACGCCCAAAGACGTGGTGTCATGGAACGCCATGCTCACTGCCACTGTCGAGGCTGGAGAGGCGGAAGAAGCACTCCGGCTTCACCAGCGGATGAGAGCTGAGGGAGTGATGCCGGATGCGGCTACATTTGCTGTGGTTGTAGCAGCGTGCAGCGCGCTCAAGGACGAGGCCACGTCGAGGGCCGTGCACACCGAGGTAGCTGCTCGCGGCCTCGACGGCCACCCCGTGTCCGGCACTGCTCTCGTGTGCATGTATGCCAAATGCGGGCGCTTGGATGACGCCACCACGGTGTTTGAAAGGATGCAGCGGCACTCGGTGCTGGCTGTGGCCGCCTGGAACTCCATCCTCGCTGCTCTTGCAAAACACGGGCACGGCGCCACGGCCGTGGAGTTTTTCAGAGTGATGACAATGGCGTATGTACAACCGGATGGGATCACCATCACTGTTATGTTGCACGCTTGCAGCCACTCAGGCTTGCTTGCGACCGGTCTCGACTACTTCTTGTCTATGTTGCATGACTTTGGATTGGCACCCGCTGCCGAGCATTACGCATGCTTGATAGATCTCCTAGGACGAGCAGGAGTGGGAGCCGAGGCGGAAGAAGTCATTCGTGGCATGCCGTTTGCGCCCGACAATGTTGCGTGGAAAACCCTCCTGGCTTCCTGTCAAACATCCAAGGATGCGGGCCGGGGATCTAGAGCCGCTATGCAACTTATTCGCATGGACCCATTGCTCCATGACTCGTCCTACGTGCTTCTATCTAACATTCTCCCCGTGTAAACTAAGTGTGTACGCGTTGAATAAAAGCAAACCACAGGGCAAACACACATATATCTTACCTAAACATATCTATCTGCCACCCGGAAAGCCGCCACCACCTCCACCGCCTCCTTGGAAGTTACCACCGCCGCCTTGACCTCCTTGCCCTCCCTGTCCCGGAAAGTTGCCTCCAGCTCCGCCACCCGGAAAGTTACCGCCGCCAGCGCCGCCCTGATTGCCTGGGATGTTACCACCGCCCTGATTGCCTGGGAAGTTACCACCGCCCTGATTGCCTGGGAAGTTACCACCGCCTTGATTACCCTGGAAACCACCTCCCGCCCCTTGCTGCTGGAAACCACCGCCTTGGCCACCACCCTGCGGGATGTTGCCCGGACCACCACCACCCTGCGGAAAGCCACCACCACCGCCACCCTGTGGGAAGCCCTGGCCACCTCCGGCACCCTGGTTGAAGTTGCCACCGCCACCACCGCCAAAGCCGCCACCGCCGCCGCCGCCAAAGTTACTCCTCGGCCCTCGGTCCCAAGAGCCACCGCCACCCCTGGGAGTAGAGAAGCCAAGTGGGCTCCGGTTGGGAGGTGGCTGATCGGCAGGCCAGGTGCCCATGTGGGAGTTTGCCGGGTTTGGATCCCACGTCCATCCCTTGGCCCTCAGCTCCGGCTTGGTGGGATCATCCCACTTGGAGTCCCAGTAGGGGAGGCCATTGGGATTGTCCCACAGCTTACCACCACCCTTGGAGCTGCTGCTGTAGGAGCTGGGGGTGTAGGTGGGAATGTCCCTGGGAGCATTCGGGTTGGGCCACGTCTTGCCGGTGCCTGGCTTAGAGGACCAGCTGCTAGTGGAGCCGTAAGTCCCCACCCCGCCAGCCGCACCGCCACCCGTGTTGCCAGCCGCCGCGTTGCTACCATCAAGTTCCCGGCTGGACGTGCTCCCTTCGGGGACAACCGGCCCAGTGGCGGTGCTAGCGCCACCGGTGGCGCCTGTGGCGCCGCTGCCGCTGTCATCGGGACTTGGCCAGCTCCTCTCCGCGTTGAGGTAGCCCAGGGTTTTGAAGCCGCGCAGAGCGAAGAGCTTGCCAGGCGCCGCGAGAGGCTCAAAAAGCACCCTCTTCTCCTCTTCTGCCAAAACCCAAACAAAGAGAGGTGGTCACGGAGAAAGCGAAAGAAAATTAGACAATGCGGGATACCCACCGTAGCGGAGCGCATTCTGCAGGAGACGCCGCCCCACGACACCCGACCTCCTCATCGCCATCGCTCCTCCCTGCGCTGCGCTCTCTAAACCCTCACTAAAACCCTAGCCCCCTCGCATTGGTCTTTAAAAGAACGTGCGGTCCCGATGGCTCAGATGCTCCATCAACGGCTCTGCTTCGTCCGTGGCGGCTCAGATATTTTGTCCTAGGAAAATGCCCTAGGTGACGAGTTCGACTCCTGCGAGCCTAGTCCCTCTTAGTTATTGACGAAGAAGAGGATAGGATAAGAGGACCCGCGCTATGGCGGCCACCTTAACGGCGGTGGCGGCGGCGGGCCAAATGCGGTGGCCACCATCATCACCATCACATTCGCCGACTATTGCTGGCAGGTTGGTCCAGGTGGATATCTCCGCTGCTCGTCGTCCAGTTTGCGCACAAGCGGTAAGAAGAAGAATGCTCTTTCATGTCTGGAATGTCTCGTTTGCTTGTTTTGGCTTGCTTGTGCAAGAAGACCAAAGCACCACCCGGCGGCATTGCTCAAGGCCTCGGACAGCAGCCCGGCCACCAAGAATCTCACCACTACGTGGGAACATGTGAAACTCATACGCTACCTTTCGTTCTCTCTTTGGACGATGCCTTGACGGCGCTCAAATCTTTTGTGTGCCAGCTTCGTCCTCCAGTCCTCGGCCAAGGCATTCTCCGGGTCCAGGTATGGTTTTTTGGTCCATTCCATCGTCTCCCTGCCGAGAGTAGAGTGTCGCCCATCTCACAAACAGGTTCCGCTTCCTCCCAACGTCAAGGCGTTGCATTGGCTGCAATGTCAACCCGAGTGCAGCCTTTTGCTACCTCGGATGTATTTCTCGCCCAGGAGCAACACACCACCCCACGCAGGTGGCAGCAGCATCCAAGTGACTGTGGCCGGCGTTGGATCCGCTGCAAGCTTCCGGGGAGACGAGCCCTTCTCTAAAAAACACTGGAATTCAATCAACAGGTACCAGTCACTCCATCCACCACTTCCATAGAATGACGCGTTTTCTTTCGTCAGATTCCTCTCCGAGGACTCGCCTCTCATTCGCGCATATGGTGCCATTCGCTTCAACCCCGAAGTTGAAGCCTCGGAGGAGTGGCAAGCTTTCGGCACCTTCTACTTTTTCATACCTCAGGTACTTGAGGAGAGCCTTGCAGCGGGGCATGGCATCTGATTGTTTTGCTGGCTGCCAAGATCGAACTGTGCGAAACTGGAAACTACTCTCTGCTTGCAGCAAATCTCTCCTGGGGGGACGTTGCATACGAAAAGGCCGCAGAAACGCTGCTGACGGCATTAAGCAGTGTAAGCCAAACCCACCGCAAAAGAAAGTGTTTCAGACGTTTTAACCTCGTGTTTGCCGCAGGTCTCTGTGCAGGTCAGCGCTTCTCTGAACAAACTTCACCTCAGTAATGTCGTGAAAACACACAAGCCCGACGAGCGCTGTTGGCACGCAAAAGTCAATACTGTCCTTCGAGAGCTCGAAACAAAGAGTGAAACGATGAAAAAGGTAAGGCGATCCAATACATCGTGGTGAAATTATCTTCGATGCCTTCAGGTCGTAATGGCACGTCAAACGAGGCTAGAAATCGACGGAGAAGTTCCTCCACTCACTCTCCTGGCGTCCTTGCAGGTCAGTTTGGTTTGGTTGGCTGTGTGACTTAACTGAGCCGCGCGGTGAAAGAATTGCAGGACCAAAATCCTTCAGCATACCAGTTTTGTTTGCAACTACCAGATGGGAGTGCATTCATTGGAAACACGGTGAGCGGTTGGCATTAGTATACAAACAGAAAAGAATCGTGCTTACCATTGTCAATCAACAGCCCGAACAGCTTTTTGCAAGACATGGCTTGTCTGTTACGAGTGAAGCGGTGGCTGCAACTCGGCCCCGTGGGGAAACAAGCGTGGAGGACAACCAGATAGGACTTGAACTTCTCCAAAGGTTGATACCCTTAAAGACAACCATTTAGTATGTCTGAAACGTTTTAGTGGCAGCTGCAAAGACCACATAGAGTTCCAAATCGTGCAAGAGGCTGTGCAATCTGCTATGCTGGTACGAGCCTGTTTACACGAATATAGGCGCTTTATACTAATGTTATTACATGTGCAGAGCGTTTGCAACGACGTCAAGTTGGCATTTGTAAAAGGAATAATCAAGCAGCCAAGGATCCAACATCTATGCACGCGATTTCTTGGCGTGCTCAACAACAAACGTGACGAAGTATGCTGTCAGCTGGTGTTTGCTTGCTTGTCTGAGAGCTCGACGTTTGCTTGGCAGTACGATCTACTAGCCGCGTTGCATCCTACACCTGCAGTCTGTGGCCATCCTTCGGGTGCTGCCAAAGATGTTATAGCATGCACGGGTAACAAGCTGATCATTTCGAAGCTAAAAGTAGTCCGTTTGTGCTGTCGCAGAGAAGTTCGACAGAGGCATGTATGCAGGACCAGTGGGGTGGTTTGGTGGTCAGGGTGCTGAATTTGCCGTGGGCATAAGGTCGGCATTGGTCAGAAAGCTTAAAGGAAAAGCTGGTTGCGGAATGAATGCTGCCTACAATGACAGTGAGCGAAAGGTTGCTACCCTTCTCTTTGAAGCGCCAATGATACCTTTGGCATTCCGCTGACAGGATATGTTCCTCTACGCTGGTGTCGGCATTGTAGAAGGATCCAATTCTTCGTCTGAATGGCATGAGCTAGAGCTGAAAACAAGCCAGGTAGGTTCCTTTGATATGTAAAAACGAAATGCTTCTGACGCTGCTCAGTTTGAAGCGCTGCTCCAACCGAGCAAGCAACTCAAAGATGCGGCAAACATCAACATGCTCTGGGCCCGGCTCCTAGTCGACGAGTGCTGCAGGCTGGGCGTGACAGTGAGTTGTTGTTTGCTGCATCTAATTTGGCCTTCAGTACTTCTGTGTTGCTCCAGGCTCGCGATCATCCCCACTTGCAGAAGCTGCGGCTGCAAATCCGCGAGTAACCTGTATATCATGTGTCGACGAGAGGTCGTTAGGATTCTACGCACTTGGATATGGTCGAGGTGCGAGGAGGCCTGCAGCCGTCGTCATCACCTCTGGGACAGCAATGTCCAACCTCCTCCCAGCTGTGTGTTGAGCAAACACTCCTTGGGTTAAGTTTGTATACTGTTCTCGTGTGTGTTTCAAAGCAGCGCGTTGGATAGAGTCATTAGTGACGCTTGTGACTGCAGGTGGTTGAAGCCAGTCAAGACTGTGTTCCACTGCTGATACTGTCCGCTGACCGTCCACACGAACTGAGAGATGTGGGAGCAAATCAGAGCATCAACCAAGTAAGGCTTGTCTTTGCGTTCCCTGCTTAAGAATCAATGATACGCAGGTCAAACACTTTGGAAGTTTTGTTCGGTTTGATTTTGATCTTCCTCCAGCAACCGATGAAGTTCCAGCAAGGATGGTTCTCACGACTTTAGACACGGCCATATTCCGTGCGACCACGGACCCGTACGGCCCAGTCCACGTCAACTGTCCATTCAGAGAGCCCTTGGAAGCTGTACGTGCGGAGTGGGATCTGGAGTGCCTGGAGGGCCTTAGTCAGTGGATGGCAAGCGCTTCTCCTTTCACAACATACATCCCCAGCAGCACAAGCAGTCTGTTGGATGGCACTGCCACTTTGTATACAGGCAGCCAGATGAAGGAGGTGTCAAGCCTGATTGCCAGTGCCAGCCGCGGGGTGATTGTGGCTGGCGGGCTTAACCAGTCACAAACAACGTGGGCCGTTTTCAAGCTTGCCAAACACCTCAGGTGGCCGCTCGTTCCTGACGTTCTTTCAGGCCTCAGATTGGCTTCGAAAGAGGAGGACATGGACGTCAAGATAATCCACAACCTGGATCATGTCTTGCTTAACCCGAGCCTGCATCCATCCGTGGCACCCGACATCATCCTGCAGGTAAGAAGCAATTCCCGGTTTCATTTCTTGCTGAAGTTTTGGCAGATTGGCAGCCGGATCACTAGCAAACGTCTGTCGCAGTTTCTACAGGAGTGCTCTCCACGTGCTTATATTCTGGTGGAGGAGCATCCCTACCGTCATGATCCTGGCCATAGGTTGACCCACAGAATAAAGTCGTCGGCTGGCGAATTCGCGCGATTTGTTATGAAAGAGCTGACGGAGCCGGAGTTTCCGGAGCGATGTCATTCGTATGGCATGTGGCTGCACGTCTTGTCTGATACGGTAATTGAACATTCTTTCGACGAACTTCTAAATATCTGTCTGAAATGCAAAGGTCCGGCGCGAGATTCTTTTCCAACTCCAAGCGGAAGCGACTCTAACGGAACCATGTATCGCCCGAATTGTCTCGTCCAGCATTACTACCGAGTCGGCAGTGTTCCTAGGCAACAGTATGCCGATTCGTGACGTGGACATGTATGCGGATGGTCTCACGGACCAGCAATCTCTCCTGGGCGACCAGAACCTGCCGGCGATGGTAAGCATTGGTGCAAACAGGGGAGCAAGTGGAATTGATGGCGTTATAAGCACGGCAGTAGGCTTTGCAGCCGGTAGCAACAAGAGGGTACTCGAAGCGTGTTTTACTCTTTGTATGTGCATTTATTCTTCTTGATGATGTGCTGCACAGGTCACTCTGCTAATAGGCGATCTTTCCTTTCTACACGACACCAATGGATTGATGTTCTTGATGGGGAGGTAAAGATCAAGCTGAAAGTTGATGCATTGCTTGGCAGTAAGAAAGTGGCACACTCCTTACTGACAGTGTCTTGTGATCCAGGGAAGCACAGCCTCCAGTGACTCTGGTTGTGGTAAACAACCGTGGTGGAGGTATTTTCAGTCTGCTGCCTGCAGCTGGCCTCATGCCAGCGGTCGCCTTCCGCAACCTCATCTCTAGTGAGCACGACGTTCACCTGGATAAGCTCTGTCATGCGCACAGGTACCACTCTTTCTGAGAAGACCTTGCACCATTGTTGTGTTTCTGTGCTAGGATAAACCACATACTTGTTCAGTCCAAGGCGGAGCTTGTGAGGGCTTTACAAGATTCACGTACAAGCACTTCAAGCTGGGTGATCGAAGTAGCAAGCAACATACAGAAGAATGCCAACTTCCACAGGTAAGAATCCATCGCTCTGGCTGTATCACGAATAATAAGCTTGCAGGTTTTTGCAACAAGCAATTCATTGTCACTTGGACCGGGTTTTACCAGTTCTTTCAAGGCATGTATCTGCTGACAAGAAAATCATAGTCGCAGTAGAGACTTCCCCATACAGGTAAGTGTCGTCTCTTTTTCCATCTTGTGCACTCTGTCATGGCCGAGCTGTCCGCAGTTTTCCCCTGACCTCCCGTCTCACCACCGGAGCTGCAGAGTTCTACAGGCAAGGCTTTCTCCTCCGACTTGTCCTTAACAATGGTTTCTCGGGATATGGCGAGGTAAGCAAACTACATAGAGATACGCTTAATGTGTTATAAGCTAGGTTGCACCCCTGCCTGGTGTCCACGAGGAGGGTCTTTTGGATGTGGAGATGCAGCTTTCCGTATTGTGTGGGAAGCTAACAGGGGTCGAGCTTCCCGAAAATGTGGCTCTTCTCGACGGAAGCTTCTCTCAGTGGCTGCGCACAAACTTGGGTCCACAGGTAAGGAGATATTGTCGTGCTGTTGTAGAATAAATACCGGTTACGTGTCTCTCCTTGACTTTCAGGCCGAGACGATTTTTCCAAGTGTTCGATGTGGTCTGGAGATGGCGGCGCTTGAAGCTTTGGCAGCATCTCACAATTGCAGTCTCTTGAGCGTTTGCAACGGCCGTCCAAGTGACGTATCTATTTGTGGACTGATTGACATGTCGGAAGGAACCCCAGATGATGTAGCTTCCGTCGCCGAACAGCTTGTTCACGAGGGATTTACCACTTTAAAGATGAAAGTACGTACTCTGCTGTCACTTCCTGTCAACTGATTCTTGGGCAGGTTGCGAGGCGGGCGCTCCCCACACAAGATGCTGCTGTCGTGGTTGCGGTTAGACAAAGAGTTGGCCGCGGCATTCATCTCCGAGTTGATGCAAACAGGCGCTGGACACTGTCGCAAGCTGTGCAGTTTGCGGAGGCTGTGCGAGAGTGTGACATCCAGTACCTGGAGGTGATTAGCAGTCGTTGCTGATTTGGCTCTCTTTCAACTGCGGTTGACACAGGAACCGGTGAACAACCATGCCAGCTTGCCAGCATTCTTGGAACAGACTCAAGTACGTGTTGCCTTGGACGAAACGATCGATTTGAACCTCTCATGCTTTGAAAAAGTACTGGAAAGCGCACCTTTGGGCAATATAGTTGCTGCGGTGAGTGTTCTCTTATCTCGTGGTATCCCTCACGATTTGGGGGTCGTTTGCAGGTGATCAAACCGGGACGGTTGGGAGGCTTTGAGAATGCTTATATGCTATGTCGGCTATCGCTGAACCACAATATAAGGCCGGTCATCAGCGCTTGCTTCGAGAGCTCTCTTTCTCTCGCAGCTTACGCACAGTTTGCAGCCTTCGTTGATGGCCAAAGTCCGCTGCCGTCAGTGGCACACGGCCTTGGAACATATGCCTGGATCGAACGCGACGCGGTCGGGAGAAGTTTCTCTTCGATTGTAAACAAGGGAATAGTTTCCGCAGGCGCTGTGAACGCCGTGGCTTCAACACTGTTGCAGTTCAGCCCACCCAAGCCTCGTGCCAGAAGCTTCACGTCAACAGTTGCCCTTGGAGGTTATTGCTTCACGTTCCGCGTTGTGGAGGTGGCCAGTATGCGCCAGGTGGGTTTCTCGCCGCGGAGCCTTTCTAACTTTGAATACAGGAAAAGCAAACTGTGGTATTCCTGCATGGTTTCCTTGGAAGTGCCGAAGACTGGTTGCCTGTAATGCATTCGCTCGCGTCCTCGTTCCGGTGCCTTGCTGTGGATCTTCCTGGACACGGGAGGGCTTCCTCAGTAACTGGGAATTTGGAGGCGGAATGGGGGTTAGACGTTTTATCAGCGGCGCTATCCGAGCTTCTGGAGCAGCTAAGTGAAGGCAGTGAAATTGTCTTGGCTGGATACTCAATGGGAGCCAGAATAGCTCTATATATGGCTCTGCACAAACATCAAAAGGTGGTCACAACTTGTGCGTCATATGTATCTCACTGTTTCTATGATTGTTATGTCAGATCAGAGCAGCTGTAATCGTATCTGGTAGCCCCGGGTTACGAGACAAGCAAGCCAGAATCATTCGAGCCACGCAAGATGATAGTTTGGCCCTTTCGTTGCGCCTAGGTGGACTGGATAATTTCGTTGTCAATTGGTACAAACGGCCTCTGTGGAAGAGGTAAGAACGAGAACTCATACTTTTCCTCTCACAGGCTTCGTCACTGTGCAGCCTAAGGCATCATCCCGACTTTAAAAACTTGATAGCAAGTAGACTTGAGATGCATAAGGGAAATGAAGTGGCCTTAGCTGGGGCATTGTCGCAACTAAGTGTTGGACGTCAACCGTGAGTTTGTTGTGCTTTGTGTTATGTTTGCTCACCTGTTTTCTTTCTTTCCTTTAGCTGCCTATGGGAGCAATTGCACACAGCAAACATACCATTACTGGTGGTGGTGGGCAAGGCAGACGAAAAGTTCGTGAGGATTGCCAGCGAGATGGTGTATGCCTTCAAAACGTTTGGTAAGGGGAACGCTTTGAAAGTAGTTCAAATTGATGGTAGTGGCCATTGTGTACCCATTGAAAGCCCATTGCTGCTTGTTCAAGCTCTACACAGTTTTATGCTTGGAGTTGGATTGAATTGAGTATTGCAATGCTATTTATGCCGAAGAAGTGGCAAGAACTTTCATTATGATAGTCTTCTTTTCATACTTCTGTAGAAAAAAGTTAGAATAAGTCACCCAATTGAAACTAACAATTCAAATGGTTTGGTTTCAAATGTATAGTAGGGATAGGAGCCATTCACACCTACGCTTTATATAAAAATATTTTAAAATATATATTTTAATTTTTATGATTGCTACATTTGCACTTGAGTAGTTTTTAGGTTGTTTTAAGCTTTAAATATGCATTTTAAAACATTTTCATTCCATATGTTTTTATGGTAAAAATTTAATATAAAACACTAGTGACTTTGCACTTGACTTACTTTAAAATGTCTTCAAAATAGCATTCGAAAATGTTTTAAAATATTTTAAAATTTCAAAGTCAAATCAAATTTAAAACCTAAACCCGAAACCACTCTCCTAGAAACTCTGAGCTAAACTCGGGATGAAACTTACCTCGTTAGTTGTCATAGAATAGAATTCGGAGAACAATCAAGTTTTAGAAGTTGCGGGGGGAGAGGCTTTAGCTCCCCGTGCTTTAGCTCCAGGTCCACCTTGATTGAGGCCAAGATCCACAAGCTTAGCATCTCCACGACCTCAGCCCCGAGGCAGCTTGCCTCCTCGAGTGATAGTTGGGCCTAGTGCCTGTCCTCCAGCCCTAGATGCTCTTCCACCGCAGTTGCTCCTCACTCCATGAGTAGCACCTCTGCACTGGATGCCACTGCCCCAAGCTAGCACCATCTCCTTGTCAAACCCTATAGCTCTTCCTTCCCCAAAATCAGCTGCTCCTCCTTCCTCCACCAAATCCCCAACATGATCTAACCTAGAGCCTACCTCGGCAATGACTGCTGTTGGCGCCCCTGCCATCAATTCCCGAGCTTGCAACAATCCTAGCTTGTGGTAAAAAAACTGAAACACCCTAATTAGGGCGTTGGAATCTTTGAAAAATATTTTAAGATTAAAAGAACCCCTCCCCCCATCTTTTAAAATCGAATTTTTTTGGTCTGAATGTTTTAAAAAGTGAAAACATTGTAAAAAAGTTAGCACTATATGTGAATGTTTTTAAAAAATATCCTAAATTTTAATGTAAAGTAGATTACTTTATTTTAAAATATAGTGCAAATGTATTTTTCACTTAAATTTAACACATTTCAAGAATAAAGAGCAAGTGTGAATGCCTCCATAGTGATTCATTTGTTTTGCATCTGATTTGGCTAATTTCTATACCATATTAACTAGTGGAGTATTTATATTTTTGTATTAAGTGCTGAAATAATGCCAAACTATGTGTGGCTCTGTTTTACATATTAATCTTGGTGTTGGGATGCATTTCAATGAGTATTATCTAGTGTATACACAAAGAACCAAGTGGGTACACATTTGGTTATTATAATTTCACATATGTATGGTTGGCAAGTATCATTTTGTACCACCTTGTTAAGTCCTAAATTTCATACTATTAGAATTTTGTGTTAGGCCAACATTATGTTAAAATTATGTTAAACTATATTTGGCTTTGTTTTATGTACATGCCCTAAACCCTAAACTCCAAACCCTACACTCACAAGTTTGGTCTATAGTTTTACACTTAGGAATATTTTTATTGGAAATGGTCACTTCAAATCTGGCATAGATGGCAACATTGAGTACTTAAAGGTTATTTTTTGTATACTTAATAATGATATAGTATTTAACTTAAAAATAATCATAAGTGGTATTATTATAAATAAAATATGAAGAGGCATAGTATAATCTAGAGAGACTAGATCTTTGTCTTTTAGCACTGGATCTTAATATTGATATAGAAAGGGCCCTGTAATAAAGTGATCACCCCTTTAGCCAACTGGCTTAGGGTGTAAGTGATAGGATTCTAACATTGGTATTGGAGTAGTTCCATTTTCATGGCTAACAAATAAAGTAAGAATATTTTAAAGGAATATTTAATATGGTGGATATAAAGGGAGAACCAAAGTTTGGTAGACCCTAAACAAAGGACAATGATGACCAAAGGGTAGCCTAAGTATGATTATGGATGATTGTTCCCTAGCGAGGGAAGGATTGTTAGGCACCAAGTCAAAATAATATGATAGAAAAAAGGCCTTGCAATAAAGTAATCACTCTTTTAGCCAATTGGCTTAGGGTGTAAGGGATAGAATCCTAGCATCTTTTAGACCAATTTTTAAAGCTATGGATAAAGCATTTTGACAATCTTGATCATTATGGCTATAACTAAAGGAATTTGAGTACATGAAAGGTGAGGAGCTTCTATTTTCCTATAATGGGAATATATTCTTTAAATTTTCACTAGCTAGTTTGTCAAGACAACCTTTTGGGATGATGTGCGGACAGCATATAAGAACGATGGTCTAACACAAGAAGTGTTGTTAAGGAACCAAGAGGCATGGGATGCTCACCAAAAAAGTGAGTTACTTACAAAAGAGAAAATAGGTTATATGGAACATAATGGACTTATTTATTATAAACAGATAAAGGTGCATGTTCCACAAGGGGAACTAAAGAAGGTAACCTTAAAAGAGTGTTATGATAGACCTCTTGTGAGACATAGTGGAGTGCCTAAGATAATGGGTTTACTTAAGAGAAAGTATCACTAGCCAAACATGGCTAAGAACATCCAAGATTATGTAAAGATATATCCAACATATCAACAAATCAAAGCCGTGACTAAAGCTAGTGGGGGCTTGTTACAAAGCCTTTTAATTCCAGATTATCTATGGAAATGTTTTACAATGGACTTTATTATAGGACTCCCCCCAAATAAGGGGTTTGATGCAATATTTGTAATGGTGGATCAGTTTTCAAAAATGGCATATTTCATACCCACCACAATGGGAGTGGATGCGGAAAGTGTGGCAAATTTGTTCTTCGAAAAAGTGGTTCAAATGTAGGGAAGGCTAGAGGAAATTATCTCAAATTGAGATAAAACCTTCATTAATAGGTTCTGAAGAACTCTCCTAGAATAATATCGCACCAAGTTGAAATTCAACATAGCCTATCACTCATAGACAAGTATGTAAGCTCTTGAATTTGGACTTCCCGAGAGGTCACCCAACCCAGTATTATTCAAACCCAAGGACGCTTAACCCCAAATATCCCAAGACCCTTAACCGTTTGGAAAAGGGGGTGCACTCTTGTTTATGGGCCCTTTCCCTCTATATTTGAACCCCATGGATCGTCTCTCGAGTCGTTCCCTTTAGTTGCTTACAAAGTATTGAGTATTGAGTTAAGTTTAATGGTAATGACACTTTTTGACAAATGGACAAACAGAAAGGGTAAATAAGCAACTAAAGGATTATTTATGATGCTATGTTTCCAGAGACAAAACTAATTGAATAAATCATTTGGGACTTGCAAAAATATGTTATGATAACTCACCACATTCGAGTATTGGGGTGAGTCCATGGGAAGTCATTAATAGGTGAGCTATTAAAGGCCTTATAGAACTTAGCGTACCTGTAATGGAAGCATTCATGGCAGAAATACCCAATACGTGGAATCTATTGAGGGATTCCTTGGAACTGGCTCAACAAAAACAAATTAAATATGCAAACTAGAAATGTCAAGATGTAGAGTTTCAATCTAGGGAGAAGGTGTGGTTGAACACTAAAAACCTAAAGTTACCAAGTGGAATCAATTGGAAGTTGACCCAAAGGTAAAATGTATATATTTTTGGAAATGAATTGACATTGTCTTTATCCTTGTCTTTGCACTCAGGTAGTAGCAGCATCAACCTTCATTAGAATAGAACCATCTCCCACAAGAAGTGGAGTTAAAAGACGTGTAGCGAAAGATGTGGAGTGGAAGAGGCAACATTTCAAAATATTGTGCCAAGTGAAAAGCATCATTAAGGGTGGCTAGAGCAAGTATATGCACAAGTCTTACAAGATCTTGACGAGGTGTTAGTCACAACATTCCCAACTTGATCCTTTTTGACATATTAGGCTTCTCATAAAACAAGAGGCTTTGGAAATGAATACTAAATTGCATCATGGACTTAGACAGCCTTTGATAAAGACAATGCAATTGTTAAAAGGCATTATTACAATTGTTAACATGTCCAAATATGCGTTTAAAGACATTTGGTAGAATGCTCCAATCCTCACAAGTGGTTGCGCTTAAACCATTGTACCATTGTAGTACTATCTCTTAGAAATGTGTGGGAAATTCATGCAAATGCCGAGCATCATCCCAAGAATGATATATAACAATCACTATGAAGTGATTGAACCAATAGTACACATCATCCTCAAGATTTCTACGGAAGAACTCCAACTAGACTTAAGGATTGGCAATAAAAGCAGAAAGAGCTGTACCACACACCATGAATGCTACTATCAACTGAGTCTAATTGTTCAATTATAACCATATAGCATTGAGCAATTGCACTAATTGCTGCTCCAAAGTCAAAGGAGGAGGAGCTACTGGTCTATTATGAAAATGAATGAAAAGGAAAAAAACAAAAGAGAAAAAATTGAAAAAGCTATAAGAAAAGAGAGATTTAAACAATGCAAAAGCTAGATTTAAAGGAAAATCCCAAATCCAAGTGCTCCTCAACTCCACCAATATGAGTGCATGGAATATGGAAAGAAAATATAGAAATATGCATATCAATTACCCTAAACCTTAGCTTATATCAATTACCCTAAACCCTATCAATTACCCTAAACCTTAGCTTATATCAATTACCCTAAACCATATCAATTACCCTAATCCCTAAACCTTAGCTTATATATATGAGCGAGAAATTCGAATTGAAACCAATCTGACGGCTACCAAAATCCCACTATGTTAATATTAGTATATGGTATTATAGCCGTACACTTGAACCTCATACAATATAATAAAATTATAAATATATAATCTATGAGTGTATGGAATATGGAAAGAGAATATAAAATATATATATTAATTAGCCCAACTAGCTTATGCAAGTTGTCCAGATTGAAACCAATCTAACGGCTACCAAAATCCTACTATGCTAATATTAGTATACAGTATCATAGCCATACACTTGGACCTCACAAATCTTAATTTAAAAACAATTTCAAAAAGGAAATTAAAAGAAAAGACATATGATTTACATATTTAAAAGCTGGGATTTATATTAATTTTAAGATGGATGCTGTAAAAAAGCTCTTGAAGAATAAAAATGATTTGAAAATTATTTTTACTTATAAAAAACTAATATTTCTGGATATCCTCAAGTATTTCTTGTTTCAAATGTATATATCACAAAATATTTCTCTAAACAGTAGGAAGTAAATTACTTTCCAATATTAATATTAATATATAGTTCACAAGAGTAGCAACATCTTTATATTTTCTTCCTTATCAATTTTCTTTCTGGTTTTTAACTAATAACCTTGTACAAGCCTACTTTTAAATTCTTATATTTTAATATTCAGATGCACTACTTGAGCTCTGCATTATTATTAAACCCACTAAGTAAATTTATCAAAATTACTACCACATTTATATTAAACCTCATGGCAATAGAGAATGGTTCTTGGTATCTAATAGGTATAAGCTATCTTATACAAATACAAATATCAAATCCATTTCTTACTAATATCTCAAAAACTAGCTACTTCTTCTATATTTTCTACTAGTTTTCTTGCTCATAACCTTATTTAATCCGCCAAGAGCTTTAATTAATTTTTATATTTTCTTTCAATACTGACATATAGTTTATATAAATTTTTTGATCTTGGTTTCGAATTTTTTCTGCAATTATATTATCTCAATCCCTGAAAGTCTTCCACGACAAAGAAGGACTCTTTAGTAGCAGTTTGGGGTTTCAATAAACTTCATGCATATTTATATGGTTCTCGATCGTTACTAAAAAGTGATCATATTATAATTACTTCATTATTGAAGTGGAAGAATTTAGTTGGTTGTACTACTCAGTGGGCTTTAAAGTTTTAGATATATAATTTTAATATTATTTATTACTCGAAGAGTTATATGGCTAATATTGAAACCATTTCTCAAGCTCCTTTTCCTTCTTTGCTCTCTTCTCATATTTCTGACAAACTTGTTATTCTAACATTTATGGATTTTTTAAACGAAGATTCAATGTCATTGGCAATTGCTATACTTGATGTTCAATGTCCACAAAGTGTAGAATAAGATTTACCTTCTCTTCATGAAATTCACGAAGCTCAAAAGATTGAGCCATGGATTTGAAGGCTTCGCAATGCGTTTGAGAATCCTACATAACTTGCCATTTCAGCATTTACATTCTCAATATCACCTTAAAAATGATTTTCTTTATTTTGTGGGGACGGATTCTAATGATCATTTATAGTAGGTGGGGCTTTCGCTATTTATTCCATACTTTCTCCATGCTACCATGATTCTCCTATTTTATGTAGGTATATGGGACATTATCGTGTGACTGAGAAGTTGCATAGGTCTTTCTATTGGTCAAAGATACATGTGAGACACAAAATCCCTAGGCCCCAAAGTAGAGCCGGAGGGGCGCCACGTGGTAGTGGCCGAAGCGAAAGCCAAACGAGCGTAACACGTTTGGACTAAAAGCTCCGCCTTGAAAGGTCGAGAGCGGGAGTGGAACCCCTAACAAAGTGCTTGAGGAATGAGCACGAAGCGAGCCATAAGCGAGGCTCCAAAAAGGGACCCAAAAAGGACTAACACATGACACGTGGAAGTGTCCGAGATGGACCCGAGTTGGAGTCCAAAGTGGAGTCCGAAGTGGAGTCCGAGAAGGACCCCGAGATGGAGTCCGAGGTGGAGTCCGAGGTGGGCTCGAGATGGATCCGAGATTGAGTCCGAGACGGACCCGAGATGGAGTCCGAGATGGACCCGAAATGGACCCGAGATGGAGTCCGAGATGGACCTAAGATGGACCCGAGATGGAGTCCGAGATGGAGTTCGAGATGGACCCAAGATGGAGTCCGAGATGGAGTCCGAGATAGACCCGAAATGGAGTCCGAGATGGACCCGAGATGGACCCGAGATGGAGTCCGAGATGGACCGAAGATGGACCCGAGATGGAGTCCGAGATGGACCGGAGATGGACCTGAGATGGAGTCCGAGATGGACCCGAGATGGAGTCCGAGATGGAGTCCGAGATGGACCCGAGATGGAGTCCGAGATGGAGTCCGAGATGGACCCGAGATGGAGTCCGAGATGGAGTCCGAGATGGACCCGAGATGGAGTCCGAAGTCGAGACCGAGACCGGGACCAAGACCGGGACCGAGACCGAGACCAAGATCGGGACCGAGACCAAGACCGAGGCCGAGGCCGAGACCGAGCCCGAGCCCGAGTTCGAGCTCGAGTCTGAGTCCGAGTCTGAGTCCGAGTCCGAGTCCGAGTCCGAGTCCGAGTCTGAGTTTGAGTCTGAGAGGGTGAAAGCCCAAAGCGTTCGTCTCCCAGACCCTGGGGGGTTTGGTGAGCTCCAAAAGTATAGTAGGGGGAGGACTGCAGTGGAGCCAGTTTGGCCAGGAAAGGCCAGTTTGGCCCAGGAAGGCCGGACCCAGTGTTGGGTGATGAGCTGCCCACTGGGAAGTCCAAGACTAGAGTGAATACGGACCGACAAGCAAGGTAGCTTAGTGAAGTGTTCAAGAGCCGGTTCTAATTCCCCCGGGAGATCGACTGGCCGATACTCTCAATCCAAGTGTGGGTGGCACTACCTACTTGGATACCTATCGTGGCTCAATGGAACCTCGCTCTAAGCCCATGGCTAGAGCACCTAAAGGCGGAAGGTGGGGAGAGTACCCAGGTGGCTCGCGTAAGGCCACGGTGTTTCGAAATGTTGTCCCAAAGGCCCAGACTGTGGAAAGGAAGAGGAGCAGTCCTCTAGGGTAGTGACCAAGGACACAGTCGTGTGGTGAGGAAGTCCCAGAGGACCATGGGACTTAGTGGTCGGGCCTGTGGGCCTCGATCCAGTGGCAGTGTCGGCAAACACGGCCAGGGGCAGAAAGGGACTTAGTGGGGACTGACAGAGGGATATTGGGGAAGGCTATTCCCCTTGTCGGTGGGCATCCTAAGGATGCTAAGGAGTGGATCTGAGATGACCACTCACAGATGGTTTGCCTAGTCTTGAAGAGCCAAGACTGTGATGCAAGTGATATTGGACTACCAGTGTGGCAAAGGTGATTGGGCATGGCCTTAGCATAACAAGCTGCCATGTCGGTGGTACCTTTGAGTGTCGGTTGTGGGATCGGACACGTGGAGCACTTGGACCAAGTGCAAATGTTGAGTGGCATGGATGCCATTCTCGGGGCTAGCAAGTCCCGAGTCCTAAATTGGACTTATGGAGGTTGTGATTGAGACTCCTCCAAGTGGTCGGAGGTGTGGTTAAGTGACTAAAGTAGAATGGAAAATTTAGTCGCTTACAATACAATATGATGTTATCTGATATGTGTATAGCTACATTTGGTGCCAAGTTTGTAATGCTCCCCGTCATCTTGTGGAAGGATGGTTGGAGTTAATTATAGTTTCCCGTGCATTTGAGTTTGTGGTGTTTGACCTGTTGGGGCATTTTCCATAATTGATTGCTAGCAATGATCTTCAATATGTATATGTCACAGGGGTGCAGAGTTTTATTGATGTTTTACCAAATAAACTCCTATATGGTCATAATCCAATACTACCAATGAAGTTAGGTTTACCTTTGCGATTCTTACAAGTTACTGATGCTAGATTGTGGATTCAGTATTTGATAAGCATTCTTCCTCTTGTTTAAGCAGAGTTTGTTGGACATTTGGGCTACATATAAATGGGACAACAATGGTGCTATAACTCCCATCATCATCCACCTATAGAGTACAAAGTGGATGACTTAGTATTAGTTTATTTTTCCAATCTTATGGTATATGGTTTATTTAAGGGGTTCTTTGTTTAGTGGAAAGGACCATATCAGATGTTACGGTAAGTTGGACCTCAAGTTTATGAGGTTTGGCATGATGTTTAGCAGGTCGATCCTCCAAAACTTGTTCATGTGTAGTAGTTGAAATGCTTCATACAAAGGGATTATGAATGACTAGTACCACCTACATATCCACCAATGCCTCTTTTTGATGTTCCTCTAGATTCTAGCCCATCTATAAAAGAACCTTGATAGTTTTCTATTATTTTGAGAGGAGGGGATGATGTGAAGTCCAAATGTATGGTTACAATGCCGTATACTAATATTAGTTTAATGGGACTTTGGTAATTGTTGGATTGGTTTCAATATGAACCACTCACTTTTGTATATAAGTTAAGGTTTTTGGGCTAATTAATATGCATATTTCTTTGTTTTTTTTCTATATTCTATACACTCACAATTGTATTTTAAAAACTATTTATATTAAATATAATTATATTATTTATGTAGTAATACATTAGATCTAATTTTATATTTTTTTAGTGGTTTCTAAAATCAAATTTAAGGAGATGAAAAAGAATATTAGTTTAAGAAAATCTATAAAGGTGCTCTTATATGAGATTTTCTTGAAATAATGTTTATATCTCTAGATGGATAGTAAAATTAGAGCTTGGTTATTTTACTTTATCTTTCCTGATCTTCCATGATTTATCATTGCAAAGTACTATTTCTACATTGGCACAAGGAGCCTTGAAGATTATTTATTTATTATATAACAATAAAACTTCTCAATATAAAAATAAAAAGTTAAAAAGGAAGCACTAGGAGCTTAATTTAGATCCTTTATACATACAAAACTAAAAAAACCTCGGCACAAGTAATAGCCAATAAAGGACAATTTTTCTTTCATGTATATAAAAAGTATGAAAATTTTGGTGGTTCTCACTAACCATATAACTATAGTTTCAATATTGCTTTTAAAGTATTGTGTAATCAAAACTCTTTTAGAGAAATTGTGTTGTGGGAACTATTATACATTTCTTATATTTTGTCAATTTATAATTTCTCTATATATCTAGAACCATTCTCTATTTCCAGAAATTCTATTATTCTTTAGTAAACTATAAATGTTAAAGGCATCATTACAGTTCAGATAATAAAGAAGTTAACTCAGTACACAATTAAATTTATAATTTCACCAAACCTGTTACAAAACCTATTATTCTTTGGTATGTCTATATTTCTTTGATTTTGTTAAAACTTGATTGGTTTTAAAGCTTGGTACTAATCTTGTGATTTTTTTAGGGTTTTTATAAAGGCAATAAAAACAAAAACAATGTTAAATTTCATGATGATAAGAAAATGATCTTATCTTCCGTAGCATATGCATAGTTATCTAATTGTATTAATTGCATTATTGTGCATTATTCTGAAGATGAATAGTAGCAAATTTTAGGTAAATTTAACATTGTATACAATAAAAATTTCTAACATTGTAAAATTAGAAAATAAAATCTATTTATCTTGGGTATGCTATATTTCCTAGCGGACCTGGGGTCTCTGCTAGTCAATATTTTTTATTTAAAGTTGCTATATTGGCATCAACATCACATATTTCATTTAAGGGATGCTCTAAATTGGATATACTAGATTTGTGATGCTCAAAAGCCATGGTGAAAGATTGTTACATGTTGGCAAAAATGGTGGCACCTCTTGAATTCTAGATTCATTTGGAAATTCTAGGATTCAAGAGACCAAATATATTGAGCAAGATTTTTCAGTTCTTTGCAGATCTTGGATATTGAAATACGAAGCCAGGTACAATGAATTTTTAATCACTTTTCTTTTTTTTTTACACTAATGCCATGTCATTCTGTTGTAGAATTTCTATGGTTAAAAAATTGAAAGGCAGAGAATTTTTGGGTGCTGTATTCTTACAGTGATCTACAATTCTAAAATTTTATGTTTTACAATTTACAGTTTTGGAGCCGATCGAAATATTCAGTATTTGCTAGAAATTTCAGAGCGAGGCGTGCACTGCCAATGTAGCAGCTTTGTGCACTGGCACTCTCAAGTTATTGCAGCCACTGATATGAACGTGACTGGCTGCTCAATCAATCAGTGCAGAAGTAGTGTTAATGCCTACTTACAAAGTGGATGGCAAGAGAAATCGATTTGTACCTGAGAGAACAACAAGGTCTTGGACTAACAAATGAATTTTTTAATGAGAGCTGACACATCCCCATTATGGTAAGGTGTTGCCACGTTCCTGGATGGAAACTCTTCCATTGTAGCATCCAGTTGGGACTTGGTAATACTTTCCTCCCCGTCTTAGAACTTGATTCAGCTTTTCTAAAAAAGATGCTAAACTTACCATGACGGTTGAATCTCTGGCAGTTTGTCAGCAGGAGACAATGCCCAGAAAAGCTGCTTCCAGACGAAGCTCCTAGCGGATATGAAGCTTGGAAGGGACAATTTTTACACTTTACTTCCATCTGTGGGAGTTGAGTCAAGAAGAATCGATCCATCACAGCCCTGAAAAACAGCAAAGTTAGAAGACCATAATTTAAATCTTGTAAAGCCACTCATGTCGACAAAACAGTCGTGGAAGTGCAAGCAAAGAACTCCTGCTGGTATCGTTCTGTCCCAATCGGTGTTCCTGATGATCCTCTCGGCTTGAGAACAGGATCTGTGGATAGCCATACTTGTGTCCTCAACTCTCACCGTGAGCCAAAACACCCAAGCTAGAGATAGCAGAAGCAAAACCAAAACGTTCCCTCTCCAACTTCCCACTATCACTTGGCATTTCTTCTTCCTCCTTGAATTTGCTTGGCAGTGATCGATGATCTGAAGATGAGCGTCGTTCCTTGATGAAATAAGCCACTGATACAGGGCTCTTATTGTCCAAGTTAAGTCGTTCTGATGACTGTTTACATGCTTAAGAAATCCTTTGACATGGTCCAAATCCAGGGAAGCTTGCGCTCGTACTTTTGACAAAGTTCAACCTCTGCACAAGAAATAGGAAAATCCAGCCTCCTAAAGTACAAAAGAAAGGTCTTGAAAGGACATATGTCTGTAGGCTGCGTTTTCTATTCCATTTCCAAACTTTCACTTTGTTCTGTTTGTTAAGTTTTTGCTTTTTCTTCTTCTTCACGATGTTCTTGCCCTTCTTATTCTTCTTCTTTTGGTCTATGACAGGAGCTATTGTGCTCAATGGTCAATGCTAAATGTATAATGGGTAACGAGATATGGGTCCAACGAGCTTGCCAAGCTTCAAATCTCCATTGTCGTCCATTACTTTGTTGCTGGCTACAGGTGAATAGCTATTATTTGTGCTATTATTACTTTATGTGGTGTTTGTAGGTGGACTGCCTTGGATCCCCAACAGCAAAGTTTCTTACTTGCCACAACAGAGGCCACAAGTTTTCAAATCTGTAAGAGTTTAAAAAATTCTGTAATTATAAAAGAAAAAAGTACTATACTGAACTGTACCTTGATCTTAGTGGATCAAAATAGCTTTTTCCTGGCTATGGAATATGTCCAGGTGTGGACACTTTTTTTTGTTCTTTACCTACCCGCTTTATTCCTATCGTGCAAGCGTTGTATCTGGATGCCAAAAGCAAGCAAACTTAGTAATTCCATCTAAATTTTCTGAGAGCCAATAAAAGAAGTCAAACTTTAGTTATTTTGTTGACAGCTTCATGCTAATAAAGGTGCATAGTCACGCTGGAGAACGTGACCATGACACAGTATACACATATACATTAAGTTATACATGATATGTTAATGTGTTTCAAGTTGTACTTTTGCTATATAGTATTTGTATTAGTACTTTGAAGTATACACAAAAAGCCAAAATTAGAGGATAGAAGTTTAGTTGCTGAGGCCTGTTAGAAGACCTGAGGAAAGGTATAGAGGTTTGTAAGACAAAAAGCAATCATGAAAATGTAATCTGCAAATGTAGCCCAAAGCAACAGTCCTTTCTGTATGCTTACCCAGGAGAGAGAGTAATGTTGCAATTATGTTGGTCCAGTAAAACAACTTCTATCATTGAAAGGCATATTACACATGCAAGAGAAGCAAAAATGTGAGCATTCCATCTTATATGTTGGATGTTCTATACAAGTTCAAGTCTCCATTTTTAACTTTCTGGAACAAAAACTCCACCAAAACAAAGAAGAAAATGATTATGAATCCACCACATGGCAGTTTCTTATTGGGAGAATCTGTTGATGTAATAGCATTTGCATCATCCACTCCAGTAAAACACATTCATATTGCAAAGGGACAGTGAGTCCATGCTCTGTCCAAACAAATTCCAATATTATACTTTCTGCTATCACAAGTATGATTTATCACTGATCTTGCCATGTTATGGTTTAATCTCTTGCTTGCTATTACACCAACATTGTGACTTGGGCATTGATGTGGCTGGAAACAGACTTAAAATGTGATGTCCATTAGGCTGAAACATGTCACTCTATGAAAATTAAGTCATAAAAAAAACATATTTTTCTAGATTGATCTAATCTGTGATCTTAAATCTATAAACTATGATCATATACAAAAATAAAAGAAAAGAAAGGACAATGGAAGTAAGATAAATGGCAATATTTGAGACACTTGTGATATGTGAGACAATATGTGAGACACTTGTTGTCTTGAGGTTTGGCAGGTTTTGCTCTTTTACTGGCTGGATTTTATCAAACCTATGATTGATTGTAGTTATATCATTTTGCAATATTGATTGAAAAGTAGCTAGTGGATGTATTTCAATTTTTGTTTTTCAAATTTGGCATTTAGCATCTGGTATCATTTATTCCATTTTTAGAATTTTATTTGTGAATATACTTATAATTTGACGGTTGATATTTAAAGACTTTAAAACAAACATGCTTCTTAGGGCAATGAAACAATGAGATTACTCTCTCTCCTGGGTAAGCAAATAGAAATGACTGTTGCTTTGGATTACATTTATGGAGAAAGTTGGCTGGAGGCTTGGTGCAAAGCATGTCTACATAGTAAGGGCTTCATTCACAGCAGATTATGCATGAATATTGTTGGCAAACATGTGTAATCTCAGTGCATAATAGTAAGGATTGCAGGTTTATCAACCTTAAACTCATGACACTGTCCAGGTAATTCATGGTAAAGTAGAATATGTTGAACTTCTGGAAAAAGCAATTGTTCTTATTTCTGAGCCCATGAATGAGCTTTTGGAGGTTTTTGTTTGTTTTACAGCCTGTTTCTCCTATTGCAGGTCTCCCTTCTTATTCCCAGGAGTAGCAGAAAGGCTGGGATTTATTTATTTTGGTCTTTTGATTGGAAACTACTGAGATTCAGTGTTGAGGTCTATAATGAAAGGTAGAGAATTTATGGTTGCCATATTCTTGTAGTGAGCTGGATGGGATACAATCCTGAAATTTTGTGTTTTATTACTTTCTTACAGTTTTGGAGCCAATCAAAATATCCAATATTTGCTTGAAATTTCCCAACAAGGAGTGCACTGCCAATGCAGCAACTTTGTGCACTGGTGCTCTCAAGTTATCATCACAGCAGCCACTGATATGGATGTGACTGGCTGCTCAATTGATCAAACACCATAGTTGAGTGCCAACACCGTACCAGTATAGGGTTCTTCCTCCTCCAAGTTGTCCAGACAGCATGGCACTCACCTTGCTGACATTCTTGATTTTTTTAAACAAGTGGTACTATGAGCCGGTGCTCAAGCCAGATTAACCCCCACTTCCACCAGGTCTGCTTGGATGGCCATCTTTATCAATGTGGCTCCTTTTCTCAGAGCCTCAAGTCTGGAAGACCGGACTTTCATGGGTCACTTTTTGGTTTCAGGTACAGAAATTACAAGGCATTTCTGTTCTGGCAGCCCACCGTCCTGGCTGCCATATCAGAGGCATGCAAATTCATGCTCTCCAAAGACAGTTTGGAGACAGGATGCCTAGAGAGTGCTGTTGTGCTCATGGGACAAAATTTGTTTGTGGGATTAACTGAAGAGAGCTACTTGAAGCTCTAGAGTCCATTGTGAACAATCCCAAAGCTCTTAAGCAGTATGTGCCCCTACAACAGCATGTCTTGTAAAGTGGCTTATGTAGCATAAGATCATTCTTCTTACCGAGATGAGAAGGGTAAGTGATGTTTACTTCCTCTTTGGGGTTGGGTAGTTTTTGAGTTGAGCTCAAGTCAATGAAAGTCAACAAAAGTAAAAGGAAGTCAATACAATCTGCAAAAGTTTAATGAAACTACTTTAGTTCGTTCTGAACTAAGAATTTTTAACTTAAAATTTAGGTGTTTAAGATATTCTATAAGCTTATGTAGATTATTGGTTTGACACTACCTAATCTTTTATTCTACAAAGAAAGAAAATAATCTATTAAACAACATAATTAATATTAAAATTAGAACATATTTAGTCTTCGTTTACTTCCATGTCTAGAAAAGTAGAAATGGGTATAGTGGAATGCTCCTTCACTATAGGCTCGTGTTGGATGTAATGTTGTATTATGCATTCAACATAAATAGATAAGTGGAATTGACTTTGGTCCATATGATCATTTATATCATTAGGATCAAGTATGTGGACTAAAACACCGTGTGTGACAAGTATGGACCTAATAATATAGAAACATTTGAGAATAAATATTATAGATTACTTCAAACACTAACATCATCTATCACAAAATCTCCTAAAAATATTGTAAGGAACCAACTCCCCGAGGTGTCGAAGGCTAAAGGATCCTTGAAAGTGCGACTAAAATGATAAAGAGTTCATCAGATGAGACCGAGTCCAAGATCAAGTCTGAGACCAACTTTAACACCGAGTTTGAAATTGAGTCCAAGATCGAGTCTGAGATCGACTCTGAGACCGAGTTCGAGACCGAGTCCGAGACTGAGTTCGAGACTAAGTCTCAGATTCGAGATCGGGTCCGAGACTGAGTCTGAGATCGAGTTCAAGACAGAGTCCGAGGTCAAGCCCAAGATCGAGTCCGAGACCGAGTCCAAGGTCGAGTGCGAGATTGAGTCCAAGATTGAGTCCGAGACTAAGTCCGATGAGACTGAGTCCAAGGTCGAGTCCGAGCTCGAGTCTGAGATTGAGTCTGAGACTGAGTCCGAATACTAATACAGGTAATAGGGTGAAAGCCCAAAGTGTGTGTTTCCCGGGGGG